>NC_092243.1:49298835-49326335 GCF_036320965.1 Panulirus ornatus
ACACACACACACACACACACCCCGGGTCACGACAGGTGAGGTACTGCAAAGTTTACATAGAGAGATGACAGGCTCGACCTGGACCAGGTCTGTGAAAACACGAAGGAACTGATCAACGCGTAGGGCGACAGCAAGATAACAGACAACAGTGCGGAACAGAGCAACAAGGGGACACAGCAAGATAACAGACAACAGTGCGGAACAGATGAACAGCGAGACACAGCAAGATAACAGACAACAGTGCGGAACAGATCAACAAGGGGACACAGCAAGATAACAGACAACAGTGGGGAACAGATCAACAGTGAGACACAGCAAGATAACAGACAACAGTGCGGAACAGATCAACAAGGGGACACAGCAAGATAACAGACAACAGTGCGGAACAGATGAACAGCGAGACACAGCAAGATAACAGACAACAGTGCGGAACAGATCAACAAGGGGACACAGCAAGATAACAGACAACAGTGGGGAACAGATCAACAGTGAGACACAGCAAGATAACAGACAACAGTGGGGAACAGATGAACAGTGAGACACAGCAAGATAACAGACAACAGTGGGGAACAGATGAACAGTGAGACACAGCAAGATAACAGACAACAGTGCGGAACAGATGAACAGTGAGACACAGCAAGATAACAGACAACAGTGGGTAACTGAGCAACAGGGGGACACAGTAAGATAACAGACAACAGTGAGAAACAGATGAACAAGGGGACACAGCAAGATAACAGACAACAGTGCGGAACAGATGAACAGTGAGACACACCAACATAACAGACAACAGTGAGAAACAGATCAACAAGGGGACACAGTAAGATAAGAGACAACAGTGCGGAACAGATGAACAGTGAGACACAGCAAGATAACAGACAACAGTGAGAAACAGATCAACAAGGGGACACAGTAAGATAACAGACAACAGTGAGGAACAGATCAACAAGGGGACACAGTAAGATAACAGACAACAGTGAGGAACAGATCAACAAGGGGACACAGTAAGATAACAGACAACAGTGCGGAACAGATGAACAATGATACACACCAACATAACAGACAACAGTGAGAAACAGATCAACAAGGAGACACAGCAAGACAACAGACAACAGTGGGTAACTGAGCAACAGGGGGACACAGCAAGACAACAGACAACAGTGGGTAACTGAGCAACAGGGGGACACAGCAAGACAACAGACAACAGTGGGTAACTGAGCAACAGGGGGACACAGCAAGACAACAGACAACAGTGGGTAACTGAGCAACAGGGGGACACAGCAAGACAACAGACAACAGTGGGTAACTGAGCAACAGGGGGACACAGCAAGACAACAGACAACAGTGGGTAACTGAGCAACAGGAAGACACAGCAAGACAACAGACAACAGTGGGTAACTGAGCAACAGGGGGACACAGCAAGACAACAGACAACAGTGGGTAACTGAGCAACAGGAAGACACAGCAAGACAACAGACAACAGTGGGTAACTGAGCAACAGGGGGACACAGCAAGACAACAGACAACAGTGGGTAACTGAGCAACAGGAAGACACAGCAAGACAACAGACAACAGTGGGTAACTGAGCAACAGGGAGACACAGCAAGACAACAGACAAGAAAGAAGTCAGGAAAAATAAAAAAAAAAAAAATATGTTGTGGCCCTCAAGTACCAATGCCTGTACCCATATGTAGGTAATGAAGAGAGAAGAGTGAGGAGTGATGTGATCATAACCTCGAAGTTCTCACACCAGAGTGATGATTGTAGACAATGACCAGTTCCTGGGGCGATGTGGAGGTAGAATAACCAGAGACTGGGACATAGTGAAGATGGATGAATGGGACATAATGAAGGTGGATGAATGGGACATAATGAAGGTGGAAGAACGAGACATAGTAAAGGTGGATGAATGGGACATAGTGAAGGTGGATGAATGGGACATAGTGAAGGTGGATGAATGGGACATAGTGAAGGGTGGATGAACGAGACATAGTGAAGATGGCAACACTGAGTCTGCAGTACTATGGCGGTGCAGGACACGGGGTCGGTGCCACGTGTGTGTACCGACCCCCCCGGCCGTCCAGAGGCAACGGAGAATTACAACCAATGAAGGAGACGTAATGTACACAAGCCAGGGTTGACGTGCAAGGCGACCTTAACACAGACCTCCTGCAGGAGGCACCCACGGTCAGCGGGAGGTGCACAAGGTGATCCAGCCTCCCGCTGCTCACGGGACGACGCCTTCGTCAGGCTCCCTCCCTGCCCCGCCGGCGCCGCCCCTGGCAGGCAGGCAGGGTATTTCCGGGTTGGTGCGTCACAGGAAGGTAGAGTCTGGTGACGACGTACACCTTCCCTACTGACGGAGCAAACCTTGTCCTGACCACCCGATCTCTGGTCTTCCTTACGAGTGGAGCCTTCCTGCACTGTGTGGAGCCTTCCTGCATTGTGTGAAGTCTTCCTGCATTGTGTGGAGCCTTCCTGCATTGTGTGGAGCCTTCCTGCATTGTGTGGAGCCTTCCTGCACTGTGTGGAGCCTTCCTGCACTGTGTGGAGCCTTCCTGCATTGTGTGGAGCCTTCCTGCATTGTGTGGAGCCTTCCTGCACTGTGTGGAGTCTTCCTGCACTGTGTGGAGCCTTCCTGCATTGTGTGGAGCCTTCCTGCACTGTGTGGAGTCTTCCTGCACTGTGTGGAGCCTTCCTGCACTGTGTGGAGCCTTCCTGCACCGTGTGGAGCCTTCCTGCATTGTGTGGAGCCTTCCTGCATTGTGTGGAGCCTTCCTGCATTGTGTGGAGCCTTCCTGCATTGTGTGGAGTCTTCCTGCAGTGTGGAGCCTTCCTGCATCGTGTGGAGCCTTCCTGCATTGTGTGGAGCCTTCCTGCTTTGTGTGGAGCCTTCCTGCATTGTGTGGAGTCTTCCTGCATTGTGTGGAGCCTTCCTGCATTGTGTGGAGCCTTCCTGCATTGTGTGGAGCCTTCCTGCACTGTGTGGAGCCTTCCTGCATTGTGTGGAGCCTTCCTGCATTGTGTGGAGCCTTCCTGCACTGTGTGGAGCCTTCCTGCACTGTGTGGAGTCTTCCTGCATTGTGTGGAGTCTTCCTTCATTGTGTGGAGCCTTTCTGCATTGTGTGGAGTCTTCCTGCATTGTGTGGAGCCTTCCTGCATTGTGTGGAGCCTTTCTGCATTGTATGGAGCCTTCCTGCATTGTGTGGAGTCTTCCTGCATTGTGTGGAGCCTTCCTGCATTGTGTGGAGTCTTCCTGCATTGTGTGGAGCCTTCCTGCATTGTGTGGAGCCTTCCTTCATTGTGTGGAGCCTTCCTTCATTGTGTGGAGTCTTCCTGCATTGTGTGGAGCCTTCCTGCATTGTGTGGAGCCTTCCTGCATTGTGTGGAGCCTTCCTGCATTGCGTGAAGCCTTTCTGCATTGTGTGGAGCCTTCCTGCATTGTGTGGAGCCTTCCTGCACTGTGAGGAGCCTTCCTGCATTGTGTGGAGCCTTCCTGCACTGTGTGGGGCCTTCCTGCATTGTGTGGAGTCTTTCTGCATGGTATGGAGCCTTCCTGCATTGTGTGGAGCCTTCCTTCATTGTGTGGAGCCTTCTTGCATTGTGTGGAGCCTTCCTGCATTGTGTGGAGCCTTCCTGCACTGTGTGGAGCCTTCCTTTATAGTGTGGAGCCTTCCTGCATTGTGTGGAGCCTTCCTTCATTGTGGCGCCTTCCTTCATTGTGTGGAGCCTTCCTTCACTGTGTGGAGCCTTCCTTCATGGTGTAGAGCCTTCCTGTATTGCGTGGAGCCTTCCTACATTGTGTGGAGCCTTCCTGCATTGTGTGGAGCCTTCCTTCATTGTGTGGAGCCTTCCTTCATTGTGTGGAGCCTTCCTGCACTGTGTGGAGCCTTCCCGCATTGTGTGGAGCCTTCCTTCATTGTGTGTAGCCTTCCTTCATTGTGTGTAGCCTTCCTTCATTGTGTGAAGCCTTCCTTCATTGTGTGGAGCCTTCCTTCATTGTGTGGAGCCCTTCTGCATTGTGTGGAGCCTTCATTCATTGTGTGGAGCCTTCCTTCACTGTGTGGAGCCTTCTTTCATCGTGTGGAGCCTTCCTGCATTGTGTGGAACCTTTCTTCATTGTGTGGAGCCTTCCTTCATAGAATGGAGCCTTCGTCCATTGTGTGGAGCTTTCCTTCATTATGTTTAGCCTTCCTTCATTGTGTGGAGCCTTCCTTCACTGTGTGGAGTCTTCCTTCATAGTGTGGAGCCTAACTTCACAGTGTGGAGCCTTACCTCATTGTGTGGAGCCTTCCTTCATTATGTGGAGCCTTCCATCATTGTGTGGAGCCTTCCTTTATCATGTGGAGCCTTCCTTCATAGTGGAAACTTCCTTCATTGTGTGGTCTTCCTTCATAGTGTGGAGCCTTCCTTCATAGTGTGGAGCCTTACTTCACAGTGTGGAGCCTTCCTGCGTAGAGTGGAGCCTTCCTGCATAGAGTGGAGCCTTCCCTCATTATGTGGAGCCTTCCTTCATAGAGTGGAGCCTTCCTTCATTGTGTGGAGTCTTCCTTCATAGTGTGGAACCTTACTTCACAGTGTGGAGCCTTACTTCATAGCGTGGAGCCTTACTTCATAGTGTGGAGCCTTCCTTCATAGTGGAGCCTTTCTTCATAGTGTGGAGCCTTCCTTCATAGAGTGGAGCCTTCGTCCATTGTGTGGAGCTTTCCTTCATTATGTGGAGCCTTCCTTCATTGTGTGGAGCCTTCCATCATTATGTGGAGCCTTCCTTCATTGTGTGGAGTCTTCCTTCATAGTGTGGAGCCTAACTTCACAGTGTGGAGCCTTAACTCATAGTGCGGAGCCTTACCTCATTGTGTGGAGCCTTCCTTCATTATGTGGAGCCTTCCATCATTGTGTGGAGCCTTCCTTTATCATGTGGAGCCTTCCTTCATAGTGGAAACTTCCTTCATTGTGTGGAGTCTTCCTTCATAGTGTGGAGCCTTCCTTCATAGTGGAGCCTTTCTTCATAGTGTGGAGCCTTACTTCACAGTGTGGAGCCTTCCTGCGTAGAGTGGAGCCTTCCTGCATAGAGTGGAGCCTTCCTTCATAGAGTGGAGCCTTCCTTCATTGTGTGGAGTCTTCCTTCACAGTGTGGAGCCTTACTTCATAGCGTGGAGCCTTACTTGATAGTGTGGAGCCTTCCTTCATAGTGGAGCCTTTCTTCACAGTGTGGAGCCTTCCTTCATAGTGGGGCCTTTCTTCATAAAGTCGAGCCTTTCTTCACAGAGTGGAGCCTTCCTTCATAGTGGAGCCATTCTTCATAGAGTGGAGCCTTCCTTCATAGAGCGGAGCCTTCCTTCATTGTCGAGAGCCTTCCTTCATTGTGTGGAGCCTTCCTTCACAGATTGGAGCCTTCCTTCATAGAGCGGAGCCTTTCTTCATATTGTGGAGCCTTCCTTCATAGAGTGGAGCCTTTCTTCATAGTGGAGCCTTCCTTCATAGTGGAGCCTTCCTTCATAGTGGAGCCTTCCTTCATAGTGTGGAGCCTTCCTTCATAGTGTGGAGCCTTTCTTCATAGAGTGGAGCCTTCCTTCATAGTATGGAGCCTTCCATCGTAGTGTGGAACCTTCCTTCATAGAGTGGAGCCTTCCTTCGTTGAGTGGAGCCTTCTTCCTTCGTAGTGTGGAGGCTTCCTTCATAGAGTGGAGCCTTCCTTCATAG
The DNA here is from genome assembly GCF_036320965.1 of Panulirus ornatus. NCBI lineage: Eukaryota > Metazoa > Arthropoda > Malacostraca > Decapoda > Palinuridae > Panulirus > Panulirus ornatus. The sequence goes on from NC_092243.1 coordinate 49,304,539, forward strand.
AGTGGAGCCTTCTTCCTTCGTAGTGTGGAGCCTTCCTTCATAGAGTGGAGCCTTCCTTCGTTGAGTGTCCTTCGTATAGTGGAGCCTTCCTTCATAGATTGGGTCTTCCTTCGTATAGTGGAGCCCTCTTTCGTCGAGTTGAACCTTCCTTCATAGACTGGGTCTTCCTTCGTATAGTGGAGCCTTCTTTCGTTGAGCTGAGCCTTCCTTCGTACAGTGGAGCCTTCCGTTATAGAGTGAAGCCTTCCTTCGTAGTGTGGAGCCTTCCTTCGTAGTGTGGAGCCTTCCTTCATAGAGTGGAGCCTTCATTCGTTGAGTGGAGCCTTCTTCCTTCGTATAGTGGAGCCTTCCTTCATAGATTGGGTCTTCCTTCGTATAGTGGAGCCCTCTTTCGTCGAGTTGAACCTTCCTTCATAGACTGGGTCTTCCTTCGTATAGTGGAGCCTTCTTTCGTTGAGCTGAGCCTTCCTTCGTACAGTGGAGCCTTTCATTACAGAGTGAAGCCTTCCTTCGTAGTGTGGAACCTTCCTTCATAGTGTGGGACCTTCCTTCGTATAGTGGAGCCTTCCTTCGCAGAGTGGAGCCTTCCCTTAAAGAAGCACATGATGCTGCATTATGTGTAATGCAATACACGTTTTGGTTGTGTGATGCACAAGTGTAGTGGACACGTAAGAGCCTGGCTGGGCCCAGCCTGGCACCGGGGGGGCACTGCCATAGCGTCATGATGAGTGGCAGACAGAGAGAGAGAGAGAGAGAGAGAGAGAGAGAGAGAGAGAGAGAGAGAGAGAGAGAGAGAGAGAGAGAGAGAGAGAGAGAGAGAGAGAGTGTTGCTGCTCCTCACGTCGCCACAACACCTGCATTATTCATCCCCGGGCCTCACACCACATCACCATACGCAACCACCAATACGTCCCTCCCGCCTGGGTAGACACCACACCCTCCCTCACACTGGTCGTCATACCTCACACTAAACACCTCTGTGACGTGGTGGGCTTCCTCCGTGCACCACATCATGACGTCCATGGTACTTCACACTCTCTCATGACCAGACAGCTAACCTGGTCAGCAACCATGGATGATAACACCTGCATCAGCAGAGATCAATACTTCCTCAGCCTTCACACTGCTGTACCACTGCCCCTCCTGCTGTACCACTGCCCCTCCTGCTGTACCACTGCCCCTCCTGCTGTACCACTGCCCCTCCTGCTGTACCACTGCCCCTCCTGCTGTACCATTGTACCACTGCCCCTCCTGCGGTACCACTGCCCCTCCTGCTGTACCACTGCCCCTCCTGCTGTACCACTGTACCACTGCCCCTCCTGCTGTACCGCTGTACCACTGCCCCTCCTGCTGTACCATTGTACCACTGCCCCTCCTGCTGTACCATTGTACCACTGCCCCTCCTGCTGTACCACTGTACCACTGCCCCTCCTGCTGTACCGCTGTACCACTGCCCCTCCTGCTGTACCATTGTACCACTGCCCCTCCTGCTGTACCATTGTACCACTGCCCCTCCTGCTGTACCACTGTACCACTGCCCCTCCTGCTGTACCGCTGTACCATATTACAGGATCAGTTGATCGCGCGCTCTGAGCATGAGCGAACAATACCATTATATATATATATATATAAATATATATATATATATATATATATATATATATATATATATATATATATATATATATATATATATATATATATATCATTATATAATATAAACATATACGGGTTAATTCTATTCTCCAAATTTCTTTATATGCTTTATACAACTGTTGACTTTGAAGATCAACACTGCGTACCATCTGGCAGCCACCTGTGGTACCCCACCTGAGGTAGGTGTACCACAGGTGAGGTACCACGACGGTACACCTGGTCCATCCACACAACACATGCACGTGGTACATGTGTCTTGCCACGTGCATGTGTGGGGGAGGGGGGACTGTGGCTGTGATGGAGGGAGGGAGGGTCATCTGAGTGATGAAGGGAAGGAGGGAGGGAGGGAGGGTCATCTGAGTGATGGAGGGAGGGAGGGAGGGAGGAAGGGTCACCTCAGAGTGATGGAGGGATGGAGGGAGGGTCATCTGAGAGTGATGGAGGGAGGGAGGGAGGGAGGGTCATCTGAGAGTGATGGTGGGAGGGAGGGAGGGAGGGTCATCTGAGAGTGATGGAGGGAGGAGAAATCAACAAACCACATGGACACCACCAGTGTCCCACCCTGGGATACAAGTGTCCCACCCTGGGATACGAGTGTCCCACCCTGGGGTACGAGTGTCCCACCCTGGGATACGAGTGTCCCACCCTGGGATACAAGTGTCCCACCCTGGGATACGAGTGTCCCACCCTGGGATACGAGTGTCCCACCCTGGGATACAAGTGTCCCACCCTGGGATACGAGTGTCCCACCCTGGGATACGAGTGTCCCACCCTGGGATACAAGTGTCCCACCCTGGGATACGAGTGTCCCACCCTGGGATACGAGTGTCCCACCCTGGGATACAAGTGTCCCACCCTGGGATACGAGTGTCCCACCCTGGGATACGAGTGTCCCACCCTGGGATACGAGTGTCCCACCCTGGGATACAAGTGTCCCACCCTGGGATACGAGTGTCCCACCCTGGGATACGAGTGTCCCACCCTGGGATACGAGTGTCCCACCCTGGGATACAAGTGTCCCACCCTGGGATACGAGTGTCCCACCCTGGGATACGAGTGTCCCACCCTGGGATACGAGTGTCCCACCCTGGGATACGAGTGTCCCACCCTGGGATACGAGTGTCCCACCCTGGGATACAAGTGTCCCACCCTGGGATACGAGTGTCCCACCCTGGGATACGAGTGTCCCACCATGGGATACAAGTGTCCCACCCTGGGATACGAGTGTCCCACCCTGGGATACGAGTGTCCCACCCTGGGATACAAGTGTCCCACCCTGGGATACGAGTGTCCCACCCTGGGATACGAGTGTCCCACCCTGGGATACAAGTGTCCCACCCTGGGATACGAGTGTCCCACCCTGGGATACGAGTGTCCCACCCTGGGATACAAGTGTCCCACCCTGGGATACGAGTGTCCCACCCTGGGATACGAGTGTCCCACCCTGGGATACGAGTGTCCCACCCTGGGATACGAGTGTCCCACCCTGGGATACGAGTGTCCCACCCTGGGATACGAGTGTCCCACCCTGGGATACGAGTGTCCCACCCTGGGATACAAGTGTCCCACCCTGGGATACGAGTGTCCCACCCTGGGATACAAGTGTCCCACCCTGGGATACGAGTGTCCCACCCTGGGATACGAGTGTCCCACCCTGGGATACTGGGGTGACCTGGACGTACACCCGACCCTGACGGATGACGTCACAGACCCTGGAAACCTTTTCATTGGACAACCTCAACCAATGAAAACGCTTCAATGACCTGATGAAGAGGTGAAGGTTAGAGACATATGAAGATCTCTGAAGTACTTAATTACCTGCACCAATTAAATCTTAACAATCTAACTGTCCAGATAACTTCAAAATAGTCAAAGGAGGTTAGGACACAGCTGGTATCATACCCCCATCAGGACACAGCTGGTATCATACCCCCATCAGGACACAGCTGGTATCATACTCCCATCAGGACACAGCTGGTATCATACCCCCATCAGGACACAGCTGGTATCATACCCCATCAGGACACAGCTGGTATCATACTCCCATCAGGACACAGCTGGTATCATACCCCCATCAGGACACAGCTGGTATCATGCCCCATCAGGACACAGCTGGTATCATACCCCATCAGGACACAGCTGGTATCATACCCCATCAGGACACAGCTGGTATCATACTCCCATCAGGACACAGCTGGTATCATACTCCCATCAGGACACAGCTGGTATCATACCCCCATCAGGACACAGCTGGTATCATGCCCCATCAGGACACAGCTGGTATCATGCCCCATCAGGACACAGCTGGTATCATACCCCCATCAGGACACAGCTGGTATCATACCCCCATCAGGACACAGCTGGTATCATACCCCATCAGGACACAGCTGGTATCATACCCCCATCAGGACACAGCTGGTATCATACCCCCATCAGGACACAGCTGGTATCATACCCCCATCAGGACACAGCTGGTATCATACTCCCATCAGGACACAGCTGGTATCATACCCCCATCAGGACACAGCTGGTATCATACTCCCATCAGGACACAGCTGGTATCATACCCCATCAGGACACAGCTGGTATCATACTCCCATCAGGACACAGCTGGTATCATACTCCCATCAGGACACAGCTGGTATCATACCCCATCAGGACACAGCTGGTATCATACTCCCATCAGGACACAGCTGGTATCATGCCCCATCAGGACACAGCTGGTATCATGCCCCATCAGGACACAGCTGGTATCATACCCCATCAGGACACAGCTGGTATCATACTCCCATCAGGACACAGCTGGTATCATACCCCATCAGGACACAGCTGGTATCATACTCCCATCAGGACACAGCTGGTATCATACCCCATCAGGACACAGCTGGTATCATGCCCCATCAGGACACAGCTGGTATCATACCCCCATCAGGACACAGCTGGTATCATACTCCCATCAGGACACAGCTGGTATCATACCCCCATCAGGACACAGCTGGTATCATACCCCCATCAGGACACAGCTGGTATCATACCCCCATCAGGACACAGCTGGTATCATGCCCCATCAGGACACAGCTGGTATCATACCCCATCAGGACACAGCTGGTATCATACCCCATCAGGACACAGCTGGTATCATACCCCATCAGGACACAGCTGGTATCATGCCCCATCAGGACACAGCTGGTATCATACCCCCATCAGGACACAGCTGGTATCATACCCCCATCAGGACACAGCTGGTATCATACCCCCATCAGGACACAGCTGGTATCATGCCCCATCAGGACACAGCTGGTATCATACCCCCATCAGGACACAGCTGGTATCATGCCCCATCAGGACACAGCTGGTATCATACCCCCATCAGGACACAGCTGGTATCATACCCCCATCAGGACACAGCTGGTATCATACCCCCATCAGGACACAGCTGGTATCATACCCCCATCAGGACACAGCTGGTATCATACCTCATCACAATAATACTCAACCAATCACTATGGGATGGTCAGGTGGCAACGGACTGGGAAACTAGCAAATGTTACTCTTATATAGAAAACGGGAGACAAAATGTGTGTGTTGAACGACCTCCCATTTAGCCTTAGGTCAGGGTCAGGTAAGATGATAGATATCATAATAATACGAGGTAAAATGGTCACGTTTCTAGAAGTACACAAAGTCACACCGGACAACCACCATGGTTTCCGCTGTACACGATGTCTGACGAATTTACTGGATTAATTTTTCATACTGTTAGGTATCAGAATTGCGACGGAAAAGTACCATCTGATGGAGTATATTTGAATTTCCAAATGGCTTTCGATAAAGTCCCTCACAAGAGACTTTGACATCAACTCAAAGCCCAGGGAATCAGTGAAGAACTCTACATGGCTCAAAGACTGAGTGACCGGGAGAAAGCAGAGTGTGGTATTAAACAGCGAAGCCTCAGATTGGCCAGACGTGACAAGTGGTGTGCCACAAGGGTCGGTCCTAGGCCCAATTCTTTTCATGATATACATTAATGACCCATAGAACTCGGTGTTATATGTGAGATCTCCAAATCGGCTGATTCTAAAGAGGCGGAACTGCGAAATGATTCAAAGAGGGTCGTGTGTGTGTCACCAGCCAGGCACCACACTGGTGGTAAGACCACCACACCACCACACCCTCCTGCTTGAGATCCCTTCAGGCCTCGCACCAGGCTGGCTATTCTTGGCCCGTGTCAACACCCAGGATGGGCCACTTCGAGGGACGACACGTTACTGCTCATTACGTAACCAACTACAGCGTCAAATAACAATCCCTGGCGGCACGGATCTCAAACTCGTCTAATTTTGTGTCCATTTTACATGACATCCCGGCCTGCTGGTAATACGGCTCGAACATACCAACCTGCTTGTCATGTCATTCTCATTCATTAATTATACAACACACCCCCCAGCGCCCCTTTTATGGGGCTCCCGCGCCTCGAAGGCTGCGCCCCACTCAGGAGCAGGGAAGAGATGAACTCCTTGGCTGGGGGGAAGAAGTTCCTCGAATGAGACTGTATTTCTTTTCGTCCACTGAACACGACAGAAAATTTCACTGATGATGTAACTACACGAAAAGCGGGAGGCCGGTAACACCTGTGTGTCATTTCTACTATACAGACTATCTATCTATCTATGTGTGTGTGTGTGTGTGTGTGTGTGTGTGTGTGTGTGTGTGTGTGTGTGTGTGTGTGTGTGTGTGCGTGCGTGTGCGTGTGTGTGTGTGTGTTATGAGTGGAAGTGGTGACCAGCTTGTGGAGTTATGTAGCGCTGAGAAAGAACTCGTGACTGGGAATACCTGGTTAAAAAAAGAGGGACATACATAAGTATAGGTGGGTGAGCAGAATACCTGGTCACAGGGCATTACTGGATTCCATACTAACTGTGAGGCGCTGTGAGGCGTGCAAGTGACTCTCAGATGTGAATGTATTGAGTGGGGCAGCTGGTGGTGGGATGTCTGACCATTATCTGGTGGAGGCGAGGGTGAAGATTTGTAGAGGTTCTTGGTTACGAGGGGACGATATAGGTGAGAAGAGAGGTGAGAGTAAGTAAGCTTGGAAAAGAAACGTGTTTGACGAGTTATCAGGAGAGACTGGGTGTAGAATGGCTAAAGGTGAGGACAACTGAACCTAAGGGAGTGGTTGAGGAATGGGAGGTGTTTGGGGAAGAAGTCTTAGAATGTGTGGAAGAGGTGTGTTGTATGCGGAAGGTGGGAGGTGGGCAGGTGACAAGAGTTGTGAGGGGTAGGATGACGAAGTAATTACAGGGAAGGAGTGGAAATGAATGGGAGATGTATAAGAGATAGAGGCTTGAGTTCAAGAGGAAGGTGCAGGGGTTGTAAAAGAAGGTAAATGAGAGCTGGGGTGAGCAAATATCAGTAAAGTTCAGGAAGAATAAGATGTTTTGGAAGGAGGTAAATAGAAAATAAGAGAACAAATACGAACATCAGTGAAGGAGACAAATGGGGATGGTGTAAAGTTAAGAAGGAGACAGAGTGAGTATTCTGAAGGATTGTCGAGTGTGTTTGATGACTAAGTGGCAAATGTGGTGTGTTTAGGTCGGAGAGGTGTGCAAAGCGGAAGAGTCATGGAAAAGTATTTTGGTGAAGAGAGAGGAGGGAGTGAATGCCTTGCGTAAGATGAAATGTGGCAAGGCGGCTGGAGTGGATGGTAATGCGGATGAATTTCTTAAGAAAGGGGTGACAGTGTTGTTGATTGGTTGATTAGGATTTTTAATGTATGTGTGGACCTTCTTGAAGTGCTTACTGATTGGCGAAATGCACGTGTAGTGACATTTTTGAAGCAAGAGGGGCAAACGTGAGTGTTCAAACCAAGGAGGTATTGAGCAAGGAAGACCAAGGCGAGTATTCAAACTACAGAGGCAAAGGCGAGTATTCAAACTACAGTGGCATAAGTTTGTTGAGTATACCTGGCAAGTTGTATGAGAGGGTGAAGGCATGTACAGAGCATCAGACTGGGGAGGAAAAATGTTGTTCCAGGAATGGCAGGGGATGTGTGCATCAGGTGTTTGCTTTGAAGAATGTACGAGAAAAATTAAGAGAAAAAGAACGATTTGTATATAGCATTTATGGATCTGGAGAAAGCATATGACACGGTTGACAGAGATGCCTTCTGTAGTACAATGAGTGCGAAGACAACGATCAGAAGTAGTGAGAAATATTTATCAAGAGTGTTAGGCGTGTGTGAGAGTAGGAAGAGGGAGGAGTTGGTGGTTCCAGGTTCAAGGTGGTCTGCACAGGGGCGTGTGATGTCACCATGGCCGTTTAATCGGTTTATGGATGGGGTGGTGAGGGAGGTAAATACAAGTTTTGGAGAGACGGATGAGTATGCAGCCTGTATGGGGTAGTAAGGGGACCTGATAAGTGAGTCTGTTGCAGTTAACTGATGACACAGTCTTGGTGGCAGGCTCGGGTGAGAAACTGCAGAAGTATGGAGGAAGATGAGAGTCAATGTGAATATAGCAAGGTTATCAGGTCTGGTGGGGCAGGGATCGTACCGTCGTGCTCAAGGGCCGTCCGTCGTGCTCAGGTATCGAACCGTCGTGCTCAGGTATCGTACTGTCGTGCTCAGGTATCGTACTGTCGTGCTCACGGATCGTACCGTCGTGCTCAAGGGTCTTACCGTCGTGCTCAAGGGTCGTAGCGTCGTGCTCAGTATCGAACCGTCGTGCTCAGGTATCGTACTGTCGTGTTCAGGTATCGTACTGTCGTGCTCACGGATCGTACCGTCGTGCTCAAGGGTCGTACCGTCGCGCTCAAGGGTCGTACCGTCGTGCTCAGGTATCGTGCTCAGGTATCGTAGCGTCGTGATCACGTACCGTACCGTCGTGCTCACGAAGGTCAACATTACGTGTGCCACATGTAGCGGCACTGCAGGTGGCATTCGTGAGGCACACACAACACAAGACCTCCTGCACTAAGGAGGACTCCTCCTTGTGTTGTGGTCAGTGTGGAGGGAAGTGGGGCTGGGACAGTGTTGCTGTTGTCAGTGTAGCGGAGACCGCCAGTCACCTCAACCAGATCCCTCTTATCTACTTTATCTATCTATCTATATCTGTTATCTGGATGTCCATAACTGGGGGCATCTCCCTGACCCTACCACGTCGGCTGCTATATACACAGATGTACATATATATATATATATATATATATATATATATATATATATATATATATATATATATATATATATATATATATTTTTTTTTTTTTTTTTTTTTTTTTTTATACTTTGTCGCTGTCTCCCGCGTTTGCGAGGTAGCGCAAGGAAACAGACGAAAGAAATGGCCCCCCCCCCCCCCATACACATGTACATACACACGTCCACACACGCAAATATACATACCTACACAGCTTTCCATGGTTTACCCCAGACGCTTCACATGCCTTGATTCAATCCACTGACAGCACGTCAACCCCTGTATACCACATGACTCCAATTCACTCTATTCCTTGCCCTCCTTTCACCCTCCTGCATGTTCAGGCCCCGATCACACAAAATCTTTTTCACTCCATCTTTCCACCTCCAATTTGGTCTCCCTCTTCTCCTCGTTCCCTCCACCTCCGACACATATATCCTCTTGGTCAATCTCTCCTCACTCATTCTCTCCATGTGCCCAAACCATTTCAAAACACCCTCTTCTGCTCTCTCAACCACGCTCTTTTTATTTCCACACATCTCTCTTACCCTTACGTTACTTACTCGATCAAACCACCTCACACCACACATTGTCCTCAAACATCTCATTTCCAGCACATCCATCCTCCTGCGCACATCTCTATCCATAGCCCACGCCTCGCAACCATACAACATTGTTGGAACCACTATTCCCTCAAACATACCCATTTTCGCTTTCCGAGATAATGTTCTCGACTTCCACACATTTTTCAAGGCTCCCAAAATTTTCGCCCCCTCCCCCACCCTATGATCCACTTCCGCTTCCATGGTTCCATCCGCTGACAGATCCACTCCCAGATATCTAAAACACTTCACTTCCTCCAGTTTTTCTCCATGGATGGGGTTGTAAGGGAGGTAAATGCAAGAGTCCTGGAAAGAGGGGCAAGTATGAAGTCTGTTGGGGATGAGAGAGCTTGGGAAGTGAGTCAGTTGTTGTTCGCTGATGATACAGCGCTGGTGGCTGATTCATGTGAGAAACTGCAGAAGCTGGTGACTGAGTTTGGTAAAGTGTGTGGAAGAAGAAAGTTGAGAGTAAATGTGAATAAGAGCAAGGTTATTAGGTACAGTAGGGGTGAGGGTCAAGTCAATTGGGAGGTGAGTTTGAATATATATATATATATATATATATATATCAACTGACTTTTATTTCTCTCTTGTGTCTACCCTGATGATGTGATTATTACACGAAAGTGCACTTGGGAACTTATCGTGTGTCATTTTCCCTGTGGACTCGTAGGAATATATATATATATATATATATATATATATATATATATATATATATATATATATATATATATATACACACACAAAGTACACTCCAGTGGTATAGACATCAATGGTCATCAAGGACGAGGTGCCGTGCCAAAATAACCATTCCTTCATAACCATTCCAGCGACGAGCAGATTGTAATGTTGTGTGACCTCGGGGATGTTATCATGTTGCACAACTCTCGCTCTCCTGTTGTTCTGCCGTCAGGAACTGTTAGCCAGGGCGGGTCAGTGTCGGGCCAACACATCACACTGGGGCCCCACCCCGCCAGGCCCTGCACATCCATTCTGTAGTGTGAACACACCACACACGTCTGTCCCCCTCTCCAACACTGCACTATACCAGCCTGCACGACTGGACTACACCAGCCTGCACGACTGCACTGTACCAGCCTGCATGACTGAGCTATACCAGCCTGCACGACTGCACTGTACCAGCCTACACGACTGCACTATACCAGCCTGCACGACTGCACTATACCAGCCTTCACGACTGCACTATACCAGCCTGCACGACAGGAGTACACCAGCCTGCACGACTGCACTGTACCAGCCTGCATGACTGAGCTATACCAGCCTGCACGACTGCACTGTACCAGCCTACACGACTGCACTATACCAGCCTGCACGACTGCACTATACCAGCCTGCACGACTGCACTATACCAGCCTGCACGGCTGCACTATACCAGCCTGAACGACTGCACTATACCAGCCTGCACGACTGGACTATACCAGCCTCCACGACTGCACTATACCAGCCTGCACGACTGCACTATACCAGCCTGCACGACTGCACTATACCAGCCTGCACGACTGCACTGTACCAGCCTACACGACTGCACTATACCAGCCTGCACGATTGCACTATACCAGCCTGCACGACTGCACTATACCAGCCTGCACGACTGCACTATACCAGCCTCCACGACTGCACTATACCAGCCTGCACGACTGCACTATACCAGCCTGCACGACTGCACTATACCAGCCTGCACGACTGCACTGTACTAGCCTGCACGACTACACTATACCAGCCTGCACGACTGCACTACACCAGCCTGCACGACTGCACTATACCAGCCTGCACGACTGCACTATACCAGCCTCCACGACTGCACTATACCAGCCTCCACGACTGAACTATACCAGCCTGCACGACTGCACTATACCAGCCTGCACGACTGCACTATACCAGCCTCCACGACTGCACTATACCAGCCTCCACAACGGAACTATACCAGCCTGCACAACTGCACTATACCAGCCTCCACGACGGAACTATACCAGCCTGCACGACTGCACTATACCAGCCTGCACGGCTGGACTATACCAGCCTGCACGACTGCACTATACCAGCCTGCACGACTGCACTATACCAACCTGCACGACTGAGCCATACCAGCCTACACGACTGGACTATACCAGCCTGCACGACTGAGCCATACCAGCCTACACGACTGCACTATACCAACCTGCACGACTGCACTATACCAGCCTGAACGACTGCACTAAACCAGACTCCACGACTGCACTATACCAGCCTGCACGACTGCACTATACCAGCCTGCACGACTGAGCCATACCAGCCTACACGACTGGACTATACCAGCCTGCACGACTGCACTATACCAGCCTGCACGACTGCACTATACCAGCCTGCACGACTGCACTATACCAGCCTGCACGACTGCACTATACCAGCCTGCACGACTGCACTATACCAGCCTGCACGACTGCACTATACCAGCCTGCACGACTGCACTATACCAGCCTGCACGACTGCACTATACCAGCCTGCACGATTGGACTATACCAGCCTGCACGACTGCACTATACCAGCCTGCACGACTGCACTATACCAGCCTGCACGACTGCACTATACCAGCCTGCACGACTGCACTATACCAGCCTGCACGACTGCACTATACCAGCCTGCACGACTGCACTATACCAGCCTGCACGATTGGACTATACCAGCCTGCACGACTGCACTATACCAGCCTGCACGACTGCACTATACCAGCCTGCACGACTGCACTATACCAGCCTGCACGACTGCACTATACCAGCCTGCACGACTGCACTATACCAGCCTGCACGACTGGTATACACGGTTTTGGATGACAGGTATACAGTGTGTGGGATCTGGGATGTACAGGAGGTGCTGGTATACAGGGTGTGGGATCTGGGATGTACAGGAGGTGTAGGAGAGAACGAGTCCCAGACCACCATGGTGTGGCTAGTGTGCAGGCCACAGCCTCCTGCAAGATTACACTTCCCAGGGGCCAGACAGCCGCCCCGCCCCGCCCCGCCCCTGGGGGCTGGAGATGACGTAGGTGTGAGGAGGGTCGTGCCAGCTGAGGGTGTGGGTCATTACTATGCTGGTGGGGGGGGGGGTAAGGTCGGTCATGATGACGGTCATGTGTGTGTGTGTGTGTGTGTGTGTGTGTGGGGAGGTGACAGCTCCCCCACACCAAGACGCCTGCAAGCGCCCCTGCTCGTCTCCCCCACCAGACTGGGTCAACCATCTCCCCACCACCAGGCCTCAGTCAACCATCTCCCCGCGGCCGTACACTCATATGTAGTACGTACGTACACACGTGTGTCGCACTTACGTATACACAAAACGTACGTGCGTCAGTACGTACACACATGTATGTATTTACAACACGTACGTGCATACGTATACGCAACATGTGTGTACGTAAGTACGTACACATCTTTCCTGGCGTGTGGCCCGTGTGAGGGTGGGCGGGTCCAGCTGTAGTCTGCCCCAACCTCGTAATTGTCTACTATAACGATGCTATACCATACATAAACACATGATGATACATAAACACATGATGATACATAAACACATGATGATACATAAACACATGATGATACAAAACACATGATGATACATAAACACGTGATGATACATAAACACGTGATGATACATAAACACATGATGATACATAAACACGTGATGATACATAAACACATGATGATACATAAACACGTGATGATACATAAACACGTGATGATACATAAACACGTGATGATACATAAACACATGATGATACATAAACACACGATGATACAAAAACACACGATGATACATAAACACGTGATGATACATAAACACATGATGATACATAAACACGTGATGATACATAAACACATGATACATAAACACGTGATGATACATAAACACATGATACATAAACACACGATGATACATAAACACACGATGATACATGAAAGTACATAGAACATTAATGATGACATGACATAATGTAACAAGTAACAGGAGTTCCTGGCCAAAATTTAGACATAATCATAGATGCCAAAGTTCCTTGTACACGGTTAGTGCTTGAACCATTTGGCCACTGATTCACTGCAGCAATTACCTTTGTAACAAGTTGCTGTGCGCTTCCATGACCACCCCCCCCCCCAATAACCAGTACACATACAGCCCCATCATCACGTACAATTAATCTCCTCTGACAGAACAGCAGCGGACCCAACACTAGGCCCTGAGGAACCCCATTTGTGACTCCTCCACCTGGAAAAGGCGTCTTCTGAAACGCATTTCTTTCCCTCAGTTGGGCAGCTCCCATCCAACAGATGCCATTCCACACAATCCCTTCCATCCCTCACAACGACAAATCCACATCCTTTACTGATCTTGTGTAAGAGTATCGAACACCTTCTGGTATTCCACAAGCCACCTACCCACCAACCCACCTCTCCCCTGATACGTAGCTTACCTTCCAATGTAAATACAGTTTCATCCACAACAGCAGCTCTTCCAAACCTTCAGTCTAACTCAAGTGCAGTCAGGTCATATTCGAGAAGGTAGGTGTGGTGTGGCAGGGGCCTCTGGTTGGTCCTCACCCCAGGACCACAAACAACACGGGTCCAGCTACAAAAACCTTCAGGGATTCCATTGCCTGCCACTCACGAGCACCCGAGCTTCACTGTCAGTCACTGCGTGCCAACCTTTCCATATGCCAGGCCCGGTGCATGATGCTCAGGGCGTTGGAGAAGCTTTCTGTGTCCGAGTTTACCTCTGTCCTTCACGAAATCTTGGCCATCCACGTCCACACTTCCCACTCTAATAAAAGTGTTCACCATCCAGATAAAAAGTATGACACCAAAGTTTGTGTTATATAACTTGCTAACTTTCCCGTAATAATACTTTCCAAAGTTTGACACACCGTCCCTGCCTGCCTGACATAAATTACTCAAGTGCTTGTTCTCCCAGATCTTTCAGTGGCCGTAATGTTCAGGTCTCATTCTCAGGGCTGGGCACGGTCTCCACGTCCCTTCCTGGCCTCACATGGCTGGGCACTGTCTTCACGTCCCTTCCTACGTCACTGTCATCAACCTCAGCTGGGCCAGTGTCAGTCAAGCCTGCATCACTGTCATCAACCTCAGCTGGGTCAGTGTCAGTCAAGCCTGCATCACTGTCATCAACCTCAGCTGGGTCAGTGTCAGTCAAGCCTGCATCACTGTCATCAACCTCAGCTGGGTCAGTGTCAGTCAAGCCTGTGTCACTGTCGCCAACGAACATTTTCTGAATCCACAAATGTCTACAAATCTCTACATTTTCTAAAGTATCTATCCATGTTTTTCTTTCCACTTTCACAAGTTTCCTGGTTAGCACTGGTCTAACCTGACCCCAAGTTTCCTGGTTATTACTGGTCTAACCTGACCCCACGTTTCCTGGTTATTACTGGTCTAACCTGACCCTTGGTTACGTTATGTTGTCTCCATATAACACCAGAAAGTCTGGATCGCTCGCAAAGTCGTCAGAGGAGAAACGGGAACCAGAGAGAGTCGCTTTGTCTACGAGAGAGACAGCTACAGTACCGTCAGAAGGGAAAAGTCAACGTAAGGTAGAGTATGTTTACTGGGCGAGCAGCAAACAACAATCTTGAAGAACCTCACGGTATTATGCGTACGGACGAGACGCTACAGGTACACGCCAGTCCATGAAACCGCAAGACGTGTGGGACCATTTCCTGTGTCCATCATCACCTCTGGTCTCCAGTCTCCGTGGGAAGGTTACAACCAGCCTCTCGTCCTGTGCCAATAACAGGAGGTGTGAGGTAGTGGCCATCATGATGATCCATAATGCACTTACGCTATAACTTAACTCATCGCTCCCTGATAATGAGGATATCAAGGCGAGGGACCTGTTCACCGTCGTGTGGACACACACAATGAGGATGTGGCTGGGGCTAGTCTGCCAAACATCAGAGCTAAGATGTTCGTCTGGGAGAAGAAGACGTCACGGAAGCGGCTGCCACCTTCTCAGGATGTGCCCTTACGCAACGCCAAGAGATCTCCGCTGGCCACACTCATTGGCCAGACGACACACACACACACACACACACACACTACTCCCTCCCTCGTCCGTCCACTGTACAACTCGCACCGTATACTATCAAAGATGGTGTTCCTCAGTGTGGCGGCCCATCAGTCACTCTTTTCCTTCACTGACTACATCATCATCTCGTCAACATCCATCCATGTTCACTGTTACGTTGACCATTCCACTGGACATACTTCAACTCACTATTCCTCCCTCCTTACTCTCTCTCTCTCTCTCTCTCTCTCTCTCTCTTCTCTCTCTCTCTCTCTCTCTCTCTCTCTCAGAAACCCTGGTGTGCGTTACCTGTTTCTCCTGTACGGGGGAGGGGGTTCTACACTGGTGGGGCCCACCATCCATCTCTTGAACATGTTCTCATGTTATTGAAATAACAAGGAAACACCAACCCGACGCGAGTCACAGGTCCAGACTTGGTGGTAGGAACACACACACACACACAGACACACACACACACACACACACACACACACACACACACACACACACAACACACACACAGACACACACACACACACACACACACACACACACACACACACACACACACTCACACACAACACACACACACACAAATCACGAGAGTTGAGACGAAAGTAATACCTGTAGGACAGAGAGAGAGAGAGAGAGAGGTGATAACCATACGACTTTCGTCTGATTAACTTCGTTTCCTTGACTGAGTGGAAGGTAAACAGCGGGGCCCTCCACCAGCCCGTCATCCTCACCACCTTGAACTACAAACTCACCTCGGGACTCGATATAAACTGGATATCATCCATCATTACAGCCGGACTATCTACTATGAACATAACGTGGTCGACCCTCCTCACTGGAGCAGGTTCGAGTCACGTGAGGGGAAGCTAGTGATCCGAGGCAGAACATATGTAAATAAATATGGAGACGCAGGTGGAGGTGGCGCTGGCTGGCTGGCGGGCCTCCCTGCTCCTGTCCTGGGTACAGAGCAGTGCTTCCTCTTCTTCATGGCGGAACGGTGTCCACCACACACACACACACACTGACCTGGCCCACATGCCAGTTACCTGCGCTACCTGATATCATGCTCATGTAAGGCTTAACATACAAGGCTTCATCTGAAAACTGCCTTTACTACAACTTATCACAACCTTGTTGTTGTGACGGGTTATAGTCAAGTTACACACAACGCAGAAGGGAAATCATACGTAAAATAACCCGAGTATGTAATAAAATGATAATTAAATGAAATGCTACGTACACACCACAACAAACAAGTGAAAGTCGATATAGGCCCAACTGACACCAAACATAACAACTGTATAGTTATAATAACATGCTTGTTTCTCTTACTTCACACCAGGTGGACCAGTTGGCGGGGTTATAATGAAGACGTCACAACACGCACCATCCTCAACCTACAACCAAGCCCTTGCCTTTGCCTCCCAGAAGTGTGGAGCATCCAGCGTGACGCGGGTATGTGGTGGTGAGTGAGAAGAGGGACGTCTGCAAGTCAGGTTCAGCAACTGACGGATGAGTGAACATCTGGCCCAAGATGCTCCCACGGGTCACAATATTGCTCCAGTTATCCTGCTTATGTGTATAATAACGCTTCTCGTATTTCTGTACCGTTACGAACCATCGCGGTCCATGACATGGCAACCAGCGGGACGTACATACCTTCCCTACACCTTCACGTTTACCAGCGGGTCCACGAGGGGTGAGGGCGGCGGTCCCTCATGGCCCAGGGTGGGGTGTCCCTCGGGGGCCAGTGGACCAGTCCTCACCTCCGCCACCACCACCCACAACATGACTTCCTGTACCTCCCTCACAACCAGACTGGCATGCTACAATCCAGTATAGAAACCATGCGATCCTTCTACAACAAGTGTATGTTTGTTTCACCAAATATCCTGCAGATCATACTACCTACTGGTCTTCAGCAGCGTCTCTCTGTAGCCTGGAGCTACGCCAGATGTGATCACATCAAATGCAGTCACTTTGGTTCCTCAAGTGTTGCAGCTGCCCGCCCGCAACACTGATCTGTCCGCCCGCAACACTGATCTGTCCGCCCGCAACACTGATCTGCCCGCCCACAACACTGATCTGCCCGCCCGCAACACTGATCTGCCCGCCCGCAGATCATCACTTGCAACACCTCTCAAATGTTTCAGTTGCAAGTGTGGACGTATCAACATTACCTCAACACACACATTCAGGGATCACCTTCTCCAGCTCCCAATTTCTGAGGACAATACAACACAAGTGTTGTCCCCTCGGGGCAACACCTGTGTTGTACTGGAGGCTAGGGACTAGGGGCAACACATTCCTGGCTGATCATCATCTGTCTGGCTGATCACCATGTCTGGCTGATCACCATCTGTCCTGGCTGATCATCATCTGTCCTGGCTGATCATCATCTGTCTTGGCTGATCATCATCTGTCCTGACTGATCATCATCTGTCTTGGCTTATCATCATCTGTCCTGACTGATCATCATCTGTCCTGGCTGATCATCACCTGTCCTGGCTGATCATCATCTGTCTTGGCTGATCATCATCTGTCTTGGCTTATCATCATCTGTCCTGACTGATCATCATCTGTCCTGGCTGATCATCACCTGTCCTGGCTGATCATCATCTGTCCTGGCTGATCATCATCTGTCCTGGCTGATCATCACCTGTCCTGGCTGATCATCATCTGTCCTGGCTGATCATCATCTGTCCTGGCTGATCATCATCTGTCCTGACTGATCATCACCTGTCCTGGCTGATCATCATCTGTCTTGGCTGATCATCATCTGTCCTGGCTGATCATCATCTGTCCTGGCTGATCATCATCTGTCCTGACTGATCATCACCTGTCCTGGCTGATCATCATCTGTCTTGGCTGATCATCATCTGTCCTGGCTGATCATCATCTGTCCTGGCTGATCATCATCTGACCTGGCTGATCATCATCTGTCCTGGCTGATCATCTGACCTGGCTGATCACCATCTGACCTGGCTGATCATCATCTGACCTGGCTGATCATCATCTGTCTTGGCTGATCATCATCTGTCCTGGCTGATCACCATCTGTCCTGGCTGATCATCATCTGTCCTGGCTGATCATCATCTGTCCTGACTGATCATCATGTGTCCTGGCTGATCATCATCTGTCCTGGCTGATCATCATCTGTCTTGGCTGATCATCATCTGTCCTGGCTGATCATCATCTGTCCTGGCTGATCATCATCTGTCCTGGCTGATCATCATCTGTCCTGGCTGATCATCTGACCTGGCTGATCACCATCTGACCTGGCTGATCATCATCTGACCTGGCTGATCATCATCTGTCTTGGCTGATCATCATCTGTCCTGGCTGATCACCATCTGTCCTGGCTGATCATCATCTGTCCTGGCTGATCATCATCTGTCCTGACTGATCATCATGTGTCCTGGCTGATCATCATCTGTCCTGGCTGATCATCATCTGTCCTGACTGATCATCATCTGTACTGACTGATCATCATCTGTCCTGGCTGATCATCATCTGTACTGACTGATCATCATCTGTCCTCGCTGATCATCATCTGACCTGGCTGATCATCATCTGACCTGGCTGATCACCATCTGTCCTGGCTGATCATCATCTGACCTGGCTGATCATCATCTGACCTGGCTGCTGGTCACGTTCAGGAGGAAGAGGTCTCCTACCCTGCAGGAGTCAAGTCAGTCCGCCTCACTGACCCAGCCTGGCTCTCTGGTGACCTTTGCCCACCCTGGTCAGCGGTGACACACACACACACACACACTTGCCTAACTATTATTTTTTCCTCCCGCCGTCAACACCTCACATACGTGGGATGAGACAACGAGGAAGTGTTGAATAACTTGTGCCACACTGCAGCACTACCGGCTTCTGCACACACACACACACTGTGGTGAAAGTGGATACCTTGAGATCCTTATTTTTTCTTTTTTTTTTCGCTTACACTGGACGCACCAGCCACGGGCCGGGGCCCACAATCAAGGCCGGGCCATAGTGGAAATTGACGGAGGATAATGGAAGGGAGAAAGATGAAACAAGGGAAACTATTGAAGAATTTTGGGGAAGTGAATTGCTTGGCTTTTTAAAATGCGCCAGGTCATAGTTAGGAACATGAGAAGGTAGAAATTTCCAAAGCTTGGACGTGTAGGGAAAGAAGCAGTTATCAAAACAGTCCACTCTTGAGGTGCCGACGGCCACACAGTAACGTGACGCAGCAACCTGCCCAGTATAAGGTGGGGGGCACACAAGCAGTCAGCTCTCGGGAGCAAAAACCAACGTAATACCTGTAGATGATGGAAAGTGAACCAACATTGAGGCGTAGGGCATAATGGGTCAAGCTTGAAAGTGATCCTGAGACAGTTTATAAGTCGGACCGCTGTCGATTCAACTCCGTCCAGTAAGGATACAGAGCTAGAACCACCTCAAATGTGAGAGCAGTATTAACAAACAAGGACGAATCAATCCCATGTATAAACGGAGCAACTGTTAAGATGAGAAGTTTCGACATCTAAACAAGACACCCAGTTTCTTAGAGGTAGACTTAGCTATTCCTGTAATGTGGGGTTTCCAAGAGAGAGTGGATGTTACAGCAATGCCAAATATATTCACTGAGTCAAGAGGTGGAATTACAGAACCATCAAAGATGAGGCGAGTGTTGTGAGGAGTTCCCGATAGAGACAAATGAGTCTTGGAGGAATTGTACTTAACCAGATTTGGTCTGCCTCACTGAGATCTCCTGTCCAAGTGTGAGTTAACTGAGGAAGTTATGGAGAGACGAGATGCAGATCCAGTGAGAGAAGAAGGAGCAGAATTGAAGGACGTAGAGGAATGCAGTGTTGAATCTTCAGTGTATGAATGCGTTGGATTATTTGTGCAGGAGAGGAAAGCGTTGAAAGAAAGGAGAAAATATGTAGGGGACAGGACAGCACACTGAGGGACGCCACTGGTGATGGAGGAAGGTGGTGAGGCTGATCCATCAACAACCACAGAGATAGAGGAAAGGTGGGCGAAAATGAAGAGGAACTGTGTTCCACCATCCTTCACGGCTCGTATATGACGGGCAAAGAGAATGACCCACCAGTGAAGTCAGCCAAGCTGGACTCTGTACAGTGTTGTAAACTGCTCTGCTGTGCCCCGCTGTGTAGCCTCGCCACGTATTCCTGGTGACCTATGTCTTCACCTCCACCGTCAGGAGAAGAGACAAACTTAGAAACGTAGTTCTAATTTATCTAGGAATACTGGGAGGTGTTCATGACGTATGGAATACAACATGACGCAATTCTTAAGTAAAAGTCGATCATATTCACAGAAAAAGATGCTATAGGGGGGATGACGGTTTCGCTTAATACTGCACATAAGACACGCCGACAAGACCCACCAGTACTGACCTAACATTACATATGTAACGTTGTACACACCATTACAACATCTCAGATCATAACATCACAGGTGTGCCTGGCTCTCTCATGTTGTGTGCACTCCACAACCAACACCTGGTCTGACCACTGACAACACAACTGTTGAATATTGTTGTCCGGATTGTAATGATGGTTATTATACAGGAGGGGGAGCACCTCCTGACCCACACGTGGCCAGGGTCTCACCATACCTGACCCACACGTGGCCAGGGTGTCACAATACCTGACCCACACGTGGCCAGGGTGTCATCATACCTGACCCACACGTGGCCAGGGTGTCACAATACCTGACCCACACGTGGCCAGGGTGTCACAATACCTGACCCACACGTGGCCAGGGTGTCATCATACCTGACCCACACGTGGCCAGGGTGTCACCATACCTGACCCACACGTGGCCAGGGTTTCACCATACCTGACCCACACGTGGCCAGGGTGTCATCATACCTGACCCACACGTGGCCAGGGTGTCACCATACCTGACCCACATGTGGCCAGGGTGTCACAATACCTGACCCACACGTGGCCAGGGTGTCATCATACCTGACCCACACGTGGCCAGGGTGTCACCATACCTGACCCACACGTGGCCAGGGTGTCACCATACCTGACCCACACGTGGCCAGGGTTTCACCATACCTGACCCACACGTGGCCAGGGTGTCACTATACCTGACCCACATGTGGCCAGGATGTCACCATACCTGACCCACACGTGGCCAGGGTCTCACCATACCTGACCCACACGTGGCCAGGGTGTCACCATACCTGACCCACACGTGGCCAGGGTCTCACCATACCTGACCCACACGTGGCCAGGGTGTCACCATACCTGAC
>NC_092243.1:49331335-49356335 GCF_036320965.1 Panulirus ornatus
CTCGCCAGGTCCTCACACCCACGTCCTTATCCTCGCCACGTCCTCCTCACACCCACGTCCTTATCCTCGCCAGGTCCTCACACCCACGTCCTTATCCTCACCAGGTCCTCACATCCACGTTCTTATCCTCGCCAGGTCCTCCTAACACCCACGTCCTTATCCTCACCAGGTCCTCACACCCACGTCCTTATCCTCACCAGGTCCTCACACCCACGTCCTTATCCTCACCAGGTCCTCCTCACACCTACGTCTTTATCCTCGCCAGGTCCTCACACCCACGTCCTTATCCTCACCAGGTCCTCACACCCACGTCCTTATCCTCGCAAGGTCCTCCTCACACCCACGTCCTTATCCTCGCCAGGTCCTCACACCAACGTCCTTATCCTCACCAGGTCCTCACATCCACGTTCTTATCCTCGCCAGGTCCTCACACCCACGTCCTTATCCTCACCAGGTCCTCCTCACACCCACGTCCTTATCCTCGCCAGTTCCTCACACCCACGTCCTTATCCTCGCCAGTTCCTCACACCCACGTCCTTATCCTCACACCCACGTCCTTATCCTCACCAAGTCCTCACACCCACGTCCTTATCCTCACCAGGTCCTCCTCACACCCACGTCCTCATCCTCGCCAGTTCCCCACACCCACGTCCTTATCCTCACCAGGTCCTCAAACCCACGTCCTTATCCTCACCAGGTCCTTACATCCACGTCCTTATCCTCACCAGGTCCTCACACCCACGTCCTTATCCTCGCCAGTACTTACATCCACGATCCTTATCCTCGCCAGGTCCTCACATCCACGTCCTTATCCTCGCCAGGTCCTCCTCAAACCCACGTCCTTATCCTCGCCAGGTCCTCCTCACACCCACGTCCTTATCCTCACCAGGTCCTCACATCCACGTCCTTATCCTCACCAGTTCCTCCTCACATCCACGTCCTTATCCTCGCCAGGTCCTCACATCCACGTCCTTACCCTCGCCAGGTCCTCACACCCACGTCCTTATCCTCGCAAGGTCCTCACACCCACGTCCTTATCCTCGCAAGGTCCTCACACCCACGTCCTTATCCTCACCAGTTCCTCCTCACCCCCACGTCCTTATCCTCGCCAGGTCCTCACACCCACGTCCTTATCCTCGCCAGGTCCTCCTCACACCGACGTCCTTATCCTCGCCAGTTCCTCATCACACCCACGTCCTTATCCTCGCCAGGTCCTCACACCCACGTCGTTATCCTCACCAGTTCCTTCTCACACCCACGTCCTTACCCTCGCCAGGTCCTCACACCCACGTCCTTATCCTCGCCAGGCCCTCTCATCCACATCCTTATCCTCGCCAGGTCCTCACACCCACGTCCTTATCCTCGCCAGGTCCTCACACCCACGTCCTTATCCTCACCAGGTCCTCACATCCACGTCCTTATCCTCGCCAGGTCCTCACATCCACGATCCTTCAGCTCACACACACACACACACACACACACACACACACACACACACACACAAGGTGCACCACAAGAAATGCATTTGAGCTGTGACCCACACCTGTCTGTTGTGGTCGGACCCACAATGGGTCTGTACGGTTGTCTGTGTCATAACAACAGACCACAGCCAGTGTGGATAGCAGGCCTCTCCATCTCAGCTGATAATTCTCCTGTCAATACTCAGATATTCATCAGAATTTTCTATGCAAACGAATGCAGTTCACTGGAGGAAAAATGACTTTACATGAAAGTTACGCAATACCTGGTTTCTCTCAACTTGATGTTGACGTTTCCTGGCCAAATATGTTGCTCCGGGGTCAGCGTTACCATCCAGGGTCGTCGGGCCCGCGTGAGTTCGAAACTTAGGCGAGACAGTCAGTCCACAGTCCATCCCGCTGTTCATCTTCCCCTTGGAGTTGGTCGATAAATTAGTCGGCAGGTTTAAGCTAGAGTTTATACAAGTGTGTATACAGCATTAATGAAGTGGCTCACGTGATGAGGGCGTTCACTTAAACGTGTTGTCTCAGCCATACAAAAAAAAACTAACAATGACACGAGAAGCACAGTGGGCGAAGGTGTCTTGCTCTTAGTTAAAGCTAAGCTTAATCTTGTACAGAAACATGTTGTTAACTATCAATACCATCAAGTCCATTTCAATGGAAATTCAAAATATTATGAAAAAAAAATAAGAGAATGGATTAGTTTCCAAGTGCCAGAGGAAGACACCTGACGTAGAAGAGAGACTTTACGTCCAGCTCGTAAAAACGAGAGGAAACTCTTGACACGTTCGTTTTAACAAAATCAGAATTCCTTTTCCCCAGTCATCCCACGCATGGCCTCCACCTGCTTGACAGCTGCCGAGACAAATTCACCAAAAAGCGTAGCTACTCCTGAAGTGAACACATCAGACTTCATTGGAGCAAGTAATGAAAACCCTGTCCATAATGTGGCTCCAGACATGTTTGGCCATGGTCAGTGAGTGAGCCATCTTGAGGGAGCTCTCGATCCTGCCTGTAACGCTCGACCATCATGGACCAATACTACGATTCTCGACTGGCGCATGTGAATGACCTTGGCATTGCTCTGACTAAGGTCAGCCAGGGATGACATCATCCATGAGTATGATAGGGACGCAGCCAGGGAGAGGTGCAGTCAGGCGTAGCAGCGCCTCGTCTTCCAGACCGGAGCCTACCTGATGCAACAATCATGACGTAACTTGCACTCTTGTCATACGAAAATAACTTAAAGTCGAGGGAAGTAGTAAATAAACATATTCAGGTCAAGTTATATAGGAAACACTACACCAATGTCCATAGGAATTATCATATACCTCTTAAAAGTTTCTCCAATTCCATCCTCACCTCCTCCATAAATATTAAAAAACAAAAACAAAAAAACATCGTTATAACACGATCAAGAGCCATACGATCCAATGATCACAGAAAACGACGACTTGATTCATGACAATGACGTCAATCAAATCCACTGAAATGATTTTCTTTCTTCACCTATGCTGACCAAAGTAGACACACCACCTCCTAGCCCAAACCCAACCCCAGTGCTAGTACAGGAGAACATTCTCCATCGTCTTACTATACGCCCTCAACATATACTTTCACCATCAACTATACGCCCTCAACATATACTTTCACCATCAACATATACGCCCTCAACATATACTTTCACCATCACTATACGCCCTCAACATATACTTTCACCATAAACATATACGCCCACAACATATACTTTCACCATCAATATATACGCCCACAACATATACTTTCACCATCAACATATATTTTCACCATCACTATACGCCCTCAACATATACTTTCACCATCACTATACGCCCTCAACATATACTTTCACCATCAAATAGACTGAAAATAGACAAAACAGGAAGTTCCAGTAAGTTTCATCTGGGAACAATGATATAAGAATGACACAGTTAAGCCATTCACTGCTCATGTCAGCACGTCCTTGTTACGAGGAGAGTTCACCATGACTGAGAGTCGGTCAGTATAAAACCCACGTCCAAAACAGGTCATGATTCCCTGTTCGGAATCCATCGTCCAATTAGCCTGGAATCCATAAATGGAAAGTTTGTGGAAATCATCATGGGAGCCAAAACTGTAGATGATTTGGGAGATCACAACTGACAGGCTTCTCAACAAAGGTTGTTAACAGAGCAATTCCACCCAACAAATCTGCTCAATTTCTTTTATAATGTACTTGAAATGTGTGATGAAAGTAAAGTAGTTGACGTCATGCCTTCATACTTACATAAGGCATTCACTAAACTCATACATCACAGATCAATAACATACGTCACACAGTACAGATGGGGTCGTACTTCGCCGTTTGGAAACCAAACCTCAGAACGGTTAGACGTAACAAGTGGTGTGCCACAGGGATTACTCTTGGGACCAGTTCTCTTTCTTATCAGTGTTGATGACACTGATAATGGCGGTGGTGCGGGATATATCAAACTCCGCAGGCGACACTAAGCTGTGAAATAAAGCTAGAACATAAATCAAATGCTTACAGCTTAGAACTTACATTGACAGACTAACACACCAGGTTCACACGAGGCAAAGTATAAGACATCGTCAGTAAAAACAAAAAAAGCATCAATTCCGCTGAGCTAAAATAAAGAAGTAACTGAGGAAAAAGACTTAGATGTCATAGAAATCAATGGGTCCATAAATTTCTCTGGTGTCCTACGAATCGTCCACAGAAACACGAGGGGAAAGCGACAGCCAACGAAACGGATCTTCTCTGGGCAACCATCAGACACAGATTGTAAACATGTAAACACTATATTATCATTCTTATGCATATCCGTTGTAATATATATTTCTATTATCATATTATAAAAACTGTGCTTTTGAATATGTATAAATGTGTAATTATAATATAAAACCTTTATTTTAAGTTATATATCCAGCAAAATATCATGTTCAGACCCTCAACTGATCCTCGAACGAAAACTAACATTGAAGAGAGCAGCAGCAGCAGCAGCAGACACTCTTTTGATTTCTTCCGTAGCCATGGCTTTACCCAAAGCCTTTCTGTTTTCTTCTCTATAACCTCCGCGTCCACACTCAGGCAGGTTAATGTGGCAACAGTCAGCAGGAACTGTCCACCTTCCATCATGGCGAACTGTTTGTTGACACGAGCATCGCTGGGCTGGGACGATGGTGGTTCGCGTTGTGGTAGGGACCAGAACGCATGGCTGGGAGAAATCCTACCCACAGAAAACTGTGTATCCCACTGGTAGCTATGTCTGGTATAACTGTATATATACCCCCTAGCCTAAGCCAGGAACCCTTCAGTGTTTCTTTCACAGAAACACAACATTAAATCATTTCTTCGAGCCATTATCAGTGGTCCAAAACCCATACATTCGGGTCAGAAACCCATCAATGATCCTTTATTCTTTCTATCATGTCAAACATTATTAAAGATGACCCAGCCTTACACCCCGGGGTCGTCACGACCTCGCACCACCAGGTGGACGTCTCGACTGAGAGAGAGACACTGTGCGCTCGCTACGTAAGGAAGCGTTCAAATTCCTCACTGCATGATGAGAGAGACACACAAGGGCGACCCACAGCTTGGGAGTGGCTCAGCTGGGGGAAGTCTTCTGGGTGTGGTGTATATAGTTGTACTGTGACCCTTCATACTGCTCTGTCACACACACACACACACACACACACACCCTCACCTCTGGCCACACACATGAACCCGGTACACAAGCCAACGCCTTCATCCCCACAAGGTCTGGACCCTGCGTACGGGGGGCAGACCTTGTAGCTCATTCTTAATGGACGGTCAAAGGTCAAGGATCGTTCCCTCCCATTTCAGGGGCTACTCCCCCCCCCCCCCCACTCACATGTCTCACTAATCTGGCATATCTTAACATTGTCATTTTTTTATCATTTTTCTTCGGTAGATACTTGACCTTCTCGTATCTTGACCTTACCCCCTGATACTGGGGTGAAGGTCAGGGTACCAGACCCTCTCGTATCTTGACCTTTCCCCCTGATACTGGGGGTGAAGGTCAGGGTACCAGACCCTCTCGTATCTTGACCTTACCCCCTGATACTGGGGTGAAGGCACCCTACCCCAGACAAGGCGTCACCCCCTGCTCTCAACCCCATATAACAACCTCCCACCTCAATCCTAACCACAACATTACAACATTATGTACACACAACAACAAATTAAATATGACACAACTAACATGATATTTCACCATACATACAATGGTACACCAGACAAAAAAACAATTGTAATATGGAAGATAAAAAACAAAATACGGTCTTGTTGATGCAAAATAGCACAGGATGGCTCGACATGGACCCAACACACACACACACACACACACCAACAAAAACAAGGACAATCAACTGGGAGAAATATGTGGGAAAAAGTGGTGGCTGCTGGTGTGTGAGGAGGAGCGGAGGGGGGCCAGGCCAAGACCTGGTCAACATGACTCCTACAAACCTTATGATCTTCCCACATACAACACTGCCACATAATAATTATAATTATCATTATTGTCATCATCAATAATAATAATAATAATAATAATAATAATAATAATAATAATTAATAATAATCAATATTATTATTACTATTATTATTAATAATAATCATTATTACTAATACTAATATTCATTATTTTCACCATTATTATCATTATTATGAATAATCATAATAATAATACAAATAATGATAACAATGATTATCATTATTATTATTATCATTATTAGTATCAATATTAATAATAATAATAAGGATAATAATGATAATAAATAATAATAATAATTGATAATATTACTATTATTATCATTACTATTATCATTAATAATAATATTCATTATTTCTATCATCATTATCATTATTATCAATAATAATAATAATACAAATAATAATATTAATAATAATTATCATTATTATCATTTTCATTATTAGTATTAATATTAATAACAATAACAAGGATAATAATGATAGTGATGATGATAATAATAATAATAATAATAATAATAATGATAATAATAATAATAATAATAGTTGTTCGCTGATGATACAGCACTGGTGGCTGATTCATGTGAGAAACTGCAGAAGCTGGTGACTGAGTTTGGTAAAGTGTGTGAAAGAAGAAAGTCGAGAGTAAATATGAATAAGAGCAAGGTTATTAGGTACAGTAGGGTAGAGGGACAAGTTAATCGGGAGGTAAGTTTGAATGGAGAAAAACTGGAGGAAGTGAAGTGTTTTAGATATCTGGGAGGTGATTTGGCAGCGGATGGAACAATGGAAGCGGAAGTGAATCACAAGGTGGGGGAGGGGGCGAAGGTTCTGGGACCGTTGCAGAATGTGTGGAAGGTGAGGACGTTATCTTGGAAAGCAAAAATGGGTATGTTTGAAGGAATAGTGGTTCCAACAATGTTGTATTGTTGCGAGGCGTGGGCTATAGATAAGGTTGTGCGGAGGAGGGTGGATGTGCTGGAAATGAGATAAAAAGAGTGTGGTTGAGAGAGCAGAAGAGGGTGTACTGAAATGGTTTGGTCACGTTGAGAGAATGAGTGAAGAAAGGTTGACAAAGAAGATATATGTGTCAGAGGTGCAGGGAAGAAGGAGAAGTGGGAGACCAAACTGGAGGTGGAAGGATGGAGTGAAAAAAAAAAAAATGAGCGATAGGGGCCTGAACATACAGGAGGGTGAAAAGTCTGCAAGAAAGAGGGTAAACTGTAACGATGTGGTATACCGGGGTCGACGTGCTGTCAGTAGACTGAACCAGGGCATGTGAAGCGTCTGGGGTAAACCATGGAAAGGTCTGGTGGGGCTTGGATGTGGAAAGGGAGCTGTGGTTTCGGTGTTGGGTACCCGGCCACATCATGACAACACACGCAGTATTACCACCCCTGTAATGACTGTAATGTGTCCTGGTAGACTGTAATGCCTGTAATATGTCCACGTAGACTGTAATGGAATGACAAGATTAATATATAAATAAATAAATATATAAATAAATTAATAACTGAGTGGCGTGTATATATATATATATATATATATATATATATATATATATATATATATATATATATATATATATATATATATATATATATATATATATATATATATATATATATATATATATATATATATATATACCAGAGGTTTACATACAGCTTGTGTTAAAACCTGAGGAGTTAGTTGTGGTATAGATGGGTCAAGTGTGTGTGTGGGGGGGACACATCCCTTCCCTGAGCAACAATATCAAGATATTTTCGATTTATGTACAAAACTGTTGCAGGAAATATTTTGGAGGAAAATCCCTCGAGATATTGTAGCCCGGATATCTTACGAGATGTTTGGCTTCTGTGATCAACAATAACAAATAACCAACATGACTACAATGTGTTATAATAACATTCCATAAAATAAGTTAACCATGACACAATAATCACTTTAAACCAGATAAATGAGATCATTTTATTTTCAAGGTTACTACGATCTTTGAATCTTACAAATATTTGACTCTCACTGTCCATATGGTATACAGTGGACACGTTTCAGAATGTATCACCTGATATCGCTCAAGTTCAACTCAACAAATATGTGGGGAAAAAAACAACACCCCCCCCCCCACGTAGGCCTATGGAGGTGTGTGTGGGGGTCTCTCTCTCTCTCTCTCTCTCTCTCTCTCTCTCTCTCTCTCTCTCTCTCTCTCTCTCTCTCTCTCTCTGGTCTAGATACCTGACATGTTTTGACCACTTGTGGGAGAGAAAGGGGACGAAATATAATGACCCACGTCCCACATCTGGGACGACACACGCGAGCTACGTGTCCCAAGGGCACGACCCGAGGCGCCACTACTTGGGTACGGACGCGCCCGGGACGACCTTGATAAGAGGTCGTCCCGTTCAAGGGTCGTACAGTCGTGCTCAGGGGTCGTACAGTCGTGGTCGTCCTCTCTCTCTCTCTCACACACACACAGCAGGGGCCTCCGTGGTGTAGTGGTCAGCGTTACTGAGCACGGGTCAGCAGGGGCGGGAACTGTGGGGGACAGTCAGCAGTGTTAACCACCTGTTACGTTCAAGGCAAGACGAGGCCAGACAGTGGAAGCCAACCTGAACATTATACAACATTCTACATGAAGGTTATACATCGCTACCTCGCTGTGGGGCGGGGCGGGGGGGGGGGGCTATTTCATGTGTAGCGGGGTGGCGACGGGATTGGATGAAGGTAGCAGGTATGAATATATACATGGGTATATATGTACGTGTCTGTGTATGTATATGTGCGAGTATGGGCGTTTACATAATATACGTATATGTATATATATAATGTGTATATATATATAATGTGTATATATATATAATGTGTATATATATATATATATATATATATATATATATATATATATATATATATATATATATATAGACAGACAGACAGACAGATAGATAGATAGATAAATAGATGTGCGTGTGTGGTTGGGCCATTCTTCGTCTGTTTCCTTGCGCTACCTCGCTGACGCGGGAAACAGTGGTTAAGTGTAATAAATAAAATATCATCATGAATGCTATACACTATACGTTATACACGGTATTCAAGATCATTATTCACTAAACTTGATCATTTCCATACTGTATGGCCTCTTGACCTACAAGATGACCTAATCACCTGGGATTTACGACCGTACGGGAGGAAGGCATAGTGATCATTATCATCACCCGAGGCGATCACGCCGGAAGTGTACGGACGCACTCACGCGTGGCTCGCGCGGCCCACAGTCAACCTAGCTGTTCATCATGCACAAGGGTTGTGTCAATATAATGGGAGACCATCAAGCCAGAGCAGCAACCAACTTCGGTACTGAACACACGACCAACAGACACATACGTCCGTGTGGCTCAGAAGAACATAATTAATCCTTTTACAGTTGTAGATGATCAGTGGGTAAATCTAATTAATTCTCGTACAGTTGTAGATGATCAGTGGGTAAATCTAATTAATTCTCGTACAGTTGTAGATGATCAGTGGGTAAATCTAATTAATTCTCGTACAGTTGTAGATGATCAGTGGGTAAATCTAATTAATTCTCGTACAGTTGTAGATGATCAGTGGGTAAATCTAATTAATCCTTATATAGATGTGCAGTGTCCGGACAGTTATTAAAACATATCAGGAAAAGTATCATTATAATTACATGTCTTAGATAGAAGTAGAAGACGGTAATGCTACGTTGATGATCATGTATGATCAAGACATGTGCTAGTGGGTGTGGCTACCATGCGACGATATAAGATGGAATGGAAGCCACACGAGTAGACGATGGTAGGTCAGAGAGGTAAGGCACTGTGGCTAACCCATGTGGTAAATCATGAACTATTATCTACTGGCCCGACACACCTTTCTTCAGTGCCCCCTCCACAAACCCCACAGAAAACGGGTACGTCAAGGTCACTCGTTCTCCTGTTGTGTACAGTCATTCCAATATGTCTAGGGACTAGAGACTGATAGATCTATATCATCATGACAGATAGATCTATATCATTATGACAGATAGATCTATATCCTCATGACAGATAGATCTATATCATCATGACAGATAGATCTATATCATCATGACAGATAGATCTATATCATCATGACAGATAGATCTATATCATCATGACAGATAGATCTATATCATGACTGATAGATCTATATCATCATGACAGATAGATCTATATCATCATGACAGACAGATCTATATCATCATGACAGACAGATCTATATCATCATGATGAGAAATATATATGAAGTTCTCATAGTCTTAGCAAAGTGAAGATACAAATTGCAGCTCCACTCACGGAAGACATGTTGTGCTGTGCTGTGCTGTGTTGTGCTGTGTGTGCTGTGTTGTGTTGTGCTATGTTGTGCTGTGCTGTGTTGTGCTGTGTTGTGCTATGTTGTGCTGTGCTGTGTTGTGCTGTAGAACCTAACTCAGTGTGATAACAGAGAACGTCTGTAGGTAGACCCGACAGCGCTCCATGAGACGAGCCACGGTGGTTGCTGGCGCTGTGGCCACGACACACTTGACACATGAGGACCTGCCCTGGTCCGACATGGACGTATCCAGACGGCTTTCCCATACCCGCCAGCCCGGGTCAGGGAAAGACGGAAGGCTCAGTCAGTCGAGACAGTAGAGAGGGATATCACCATCCTGTAACACGTAACTCTCACGTCAGCGCATGAAGACAGAACCACCATGAAGCGACGGAACACACGAACAGGCTAGCGAGACGGTAAGACAGATGACGGAACACACGAACAGGCTAGCGAGACGGTAAGACAGATGACGGAACACACGAACAGGCTGACGAGACGGTAAGACAGATGACGGAACACACGAACAGGCTAGCGAGACGGTAAGACAGATGACGGAACACACGAACAGGCTAGCGAGACGGTAAGACAGATGACGGAACACACGAACAGGCTGACGAGACGGTAAGACAGATGACGGAACACACGAACAGGCTAGCGAGACGGTAAGACAGATGACGGAACACATGATCAGGCTAGCGAGACGGTAAGACAGATGACGGAACACACGAACAGGCTGACGAGACGGTAAGACAGATGACGGAACACACGAACAGGCTGACGAGACGGTAAGACAGATGACGGAACACACGAACAGGCTGACGAGACGGTAAGACAGATGACGGAACACACGAACAGGCTAGCGAGACGGTAAGACAGATGACGGAACACACGAACAGGCTGACGAGACGGTAAGACAGATGACGGAACACACGAACAGGCTAGCGAGACGGTAAGACAGATGACGGAACACACGAACAGGCTGACGAGACGGTAAGACAGATGACGGAACACACGAACAGGCTAGCGAGACGGTAAGACAGATGACGGAACACACGAACAGGCTAGCGAGACGGTAAGACAGATGACGGAAGGTCACTAGTGATGATGAAGAACTTGTGTGCTGCGAGATCATAACATCACAGTTCACCCGAGCATACAGTGCACGGCAACATGCCACAACTTGACTATAATTCTCAGGGACGTTGGGGAAGACGCAAGCTGACCACACCCTCAAGTTACTTCACTACGACGACGACGAGGAGGACACACTGAAGGACGACCTCGAGCACACCTCTGCCACACGACACACGTTAACAACCCACCATGATACTACAGACCTACAATATGTACGTGACGTACATACAGACCTACAACATGTACATGACTTACATACATACAGACCTACATCATGTACATGACTTACATACATACAGACCTACATCATGCAGACTTACATACCGACCCACATGTACGTTAGAATCAACAGTGGCGTCTACACTCTACAGATTCAACATGGCTGTTTCCCACATGTTAATACCACCACAGCTGGTCATTACACTACCCCTGTCAACCTCCCACTGACCCGGAACTTCGAGTAAACCCACTAAGGATGATACTTGATCTCAGTGGTAAGTAACAGCAACACCCCAGTGTGAAGGATCAGGCCAAGCACAGGTGATACATACCACGTAACCCTCCTCAAGTGTCACAGACCCAATGTGATGCAGGCAATACCAGGTTAAGATCAGGGATGGACTATAATGGGTTATAAGCAACATAGAGCCAATCATGGCGATGTCAATCCTGTGTTGTTGCCATTTCCAGCATTAGTTCACTTCACGTATGTAATTTCGTCCACGTTACTTCACATTTCAGTGCACCAAGAGCACATTGTATATACTAGGTCAGGTCAGGTCTTTCCCTCTCTGTGTCATTCCCATGTAGAAGCTGTCACTTCAGTACCTAAACATATACTTTATAAGAATTATTCTCAAATGGCCTTACGTCGTTTAGATGGCATGTTAACACACTGCTCAGAACTCTCCATCACCCGTGCCTTTAGTCAAATACATCTCCCTTAATGACAGGAGACTTATACATGCCAGTGCCATACATAATTACGTACGTGTTTCACGAATATTAACCAAGATCTTCATGGAATGTTGAGATGGTAATATCTGTACGTATTGCCCAGAAGGTCTGGTTCATCTTGCAGTATATCATGGTTGTTGTGAGGGGCCGGCTCCAACCCTCTCCCACTAACCCCTGCCACAACCAAGCTGGTAACCTCAGGTCACACGTGAGGTGTTTACTGAAACCTAACCTCATACACACACACACACACACACACACACACACACACTGGGGCCAGCAACAGCGTCTGGTCACCACAGTGACCAGATGCACAAAGAGCTCATAGAGAAGGTCTACAGGGCGGCAACAAACACGGTGCTCGCGTGAATGAAGCTGAGTTACAGGGAAAAGGACACAGGCCTCAAACACTTGCCCACCGTGGGGAGAGAAGAGTAAGGGGCAACCTGTTCACAACCTTTAAGTCTTTTTCCAACAGAATGATGACGTACATACTGGACACTTCTACGAGAGTTGTAGGGACAGAACAACCAGACAACAGAACAAGTCATCAATAAATGAAATTGTTTGTAAGATTTTAATCAGTTTAGTAGGAAGGAAGACATGATAAATGCAGACGTGATACAGAAATGTAACAGGTAGTGTGGCAGGAGAGGATGTTCAAGCGATGGTAGGAACCACAGAGTGTAACACTCCCCCCCCCCTCCCCTCCCCTCCCCGTCCAATACAATGAGGTAGTTACATACACCTGTGTGTGTGTGTGTGTGTGTGTGTGTGTGTGTGTACAGAAACGAGTATATATACATGATACATACATACCACCAGGTTCAGAGACGGGGCGACATGGGTACAGAACTCTCTCTCTCTCTCTCTCTCTCTCTCTCTCTCTCTCTCTCTCTCTCTCTCTCTCTGTAACACACAACTCATCATAATGACACATACACTTACCATCCCGCACACGAGGCCAGCAACATGCCGCTATCTGTCCACTGAGGAAAGTGATCGACGCATCATGACCAACTCATCTTGGGTACAAGGGCGGGTCACGCCCAGCCCAGCCCAGCGCTCGCCACCATGAAAAACTGGTCCTCACACACACACACACACACACACACACACACACACACACACACACCCATGTACCCAGGAGCCAGCTGTGTTGGTGTTGTACCCAGCAGCCATGTATGCTCAACATATATATCCCTCACATGCGTATGCTAAACAGACACCTTTACAGAGATATGCTACAGAGGCATTCTCACATGGGTATGTTAAAGACTCCCTTATATGGATATAATCAACATATCTTCTCGTTAGGGTACACTAAACATACTTCCTGCTATTGGAATACTAAACAGATCCCGTCACACTGATATGCTAAGCAGACTCCACTAACATAGGTATGATAACCAGGTTATGACACAGAACTCTCACATGGCTATGCTAAACATATTCCTTTGCATGGATATGCTACAGGGACTCAAGTCATACGAGTATGCTAAACAGGCTCTCACACAGACATGGGTATACTAAAGGGTATGCTAAATAGACGCACCCACCCCTCACCACCCTGATTTTGGTAACCCACCACAGGCCACACTCTCCACACAAACACGAGTCACACTTTCCCCATGCACGTCCTGGACGTCCCCCACCACCATAACATTACCCACACCATATCAACACATCCCACGTCCCGTCAGACCCACGATGCATGAAGACACGATCGCTGTGATCCACACCGGTGGACGCGGCCAGCTTCCTGAGAGCTGCAGGAGCCTCCTAGAAATAAAAGGGACTCCAGGTGTATGACGTAAGTAAGCAAGTGTATGTTATTACTGCTTTACGGGTGAGGAGTTTCACACTGGTGTTGCCCCTTCTCTTAAACCTGTATGTATCACGTCTTCACTCCTATATATGTCTACACACACACACACACACCCGAGGTACCCCTTTATCGACCAGTCCCAAGGGAAGGATGAACACCTAGGCTGGGTGTAGGCTGACTGCTGCGTTCAAGAGGCGAACCCATCAGGGTCCGACCTTGGGCTCGTCCTTGCTGACTCGTGGTCAGTAACATTAACGACTAAACCACAGAACCATGGAAGCGGAAGTGAGTCATAGGGTGGAGAAGGGGGCGAAGGTTCTGGGAGCGATGAAGAATGTGTGGAAGTCGAGAACATTCTCTCGGAAAGCAAAAATGGGTACGTTTGAAGGAATAGTGGTTCCAACAATGTTATATGGTTGCGAGGCGTGGGCTATGGATAGAGTTGTGCGGAGGAGGGCGGATGTGCTGGAAACGAGATGTTTGAGGGCAATATGTGGTGTAAGGTGGTTTGATCGAGTAAGTAACAATAGGGTAAGAGAGATGAGTGATAATATAGAGAAAGTGGCTGAGAAAGCAGAAGAGGGTGTGTTGATTTGGTTTGGTCACATGGAGAGAATGAGTGAGAAAAGATTGACCAAGAGGATATATGTGTCAGAGGTGGAGGGATCGAGGAGAAGTGGGAGACCAAATCGGAGGTGGAATGATGGGGTGAAGATTTTGAGTGGAAGGTGAAAGGCGTGCAAGGAACAGAGTGAATTGGAACGATGTGGTATACCGGGGTCGACGTGCTGTCAATGAACTGAAGCAGGGCATGTGAAGCCTCTAGGGTAAACCATGGAAAGGTCTGTGGGGCCCGGATGTGGAAAGGGAGCTGTGGTTTCGGTGCATTATTACATGACAGCTAGAGACTGAGACATCACGTCTGGGAGGCCAGAATCTCGAAAGTACTTCACCAACCCAAACACGTCCACATCTTCCCACTGCACCAAGACCCTCCCTCCGTAAGGACCCACGTGGTCCGCTGATGTGAGGACCCACGTGGTCCGCTGCTGTAAGGGCCCACGTGGTCCGCTGCTGTAAGGACCCACGTGGTCCGCTGCTGTAAGGACCCACGTGGTCCGCTACTGTCTGGAGTTCTTAATAACCAGACCTTGGGTATATTGAAGACCAACTTCGTGTCGTTCATATGGACGCACATCACATTGTATTTCTTTGATACACGAGTTGTGTGCACCAAATCCGCTTCTGGGTCAGTAGGACCCTTGTTGCTGGGAGGGCAAGCAGTGATGTTCACGGTAACGTTTGCATGTGATTGCCGTGTGGGCAAACGTTACCTCCATACCTGCAAACGTTACCCCAATACCTGCAAACGTTCAGCCCTTGACCAGATGCTACGCTGCAAACCTCCCAACGTTTCACAATTGAACTTCCAATTCTTAATCTCCTCACATACGACTGAATGAGGAGGAGTCTGACTAAATACATCATGTATGAGGAGGCAGTCTGACTCATACATCATGTATGAGGAGGCAGTCTGACTCATACATCATGTATGAGGAGGCTGTCACACCAGATGCAAACATTAATCTCATCTCACATTTATTATAACACATTCGTAAACAAGGTCATATTTACCGAAATCAATCAATTAACTCATGAAATCATTCATATAATCTAGCACTTCCCTCATTACCACCTCACACGTGTCACACTTCCTCATAAAGTCATACAAGTAGATCATTATTACAAGTATGACTAGTGTACACACTATCTGGACACACACTTCACAAGTGAGCATCAAGCCATCTGTATCTGGTATATCTGGGTACGTTCACATCTCCGGCAATGTGACCTACGTGGCAGAGGTCAGGTCAAGGCGTTGACCCTTGCAGTCAGCAGGTGGGGTAAGGTGATGGTCTGCCCCCTCACTGGCAAAGGCTACATGACCTGGTGTGTGTGTGTGTGTGTGTTTCCTCTCCTCACTCACTTACTGTCAGCATCACACGCGTCCAAACTATATTGGAAAAATATAATTTGGGTCTCTAGGTAGTGTAACTATCTATCTATATATATATATATATATATATATATATATATATATATATATATATATACATATGGGAGAAAGAATACTTCTCACGTATTCCCTGCGTGTCGTAGAAAGCGACTAAAAGGGGAGGGAGCGGGTGGGCTGGAAATCCTCTCCTCTAGTTTTTAACTTTCCAAAAGAAGGACCAGAGAAGGGGGCCAAGTGAGGAGTTTTTCCACCTAAGACTCGATCCTCTCTTCTTGACACTACCTCGCTAACGCGGGAAATGGTAAATATGTATAGGAAAAAAAAATAAAATATATATATATATATATATATATATATATATATATATATATATATATATATATATATATATATATATATAGACAGTATGTTCAAAATGTTGACGCTATATATTACATAAAGCTAAGCATGATACCAAGTGGTCCAAAACTCTAGTGTTACATGATCACGCATCACCGTCCCCTCTGTGTACACAACTGGTCCGTTCCACGTGCCTCTGGTGAACACCAGACCTCACTACTGGAGCACGGACCCCCCTACCCTCCTGGATGTACCATGGTCAGTGTCATGGATCTTTACCACGAGAGCCAAGCCCTGGATTCGAACCCGGGAAGGTACGTGTCTGGCGCCAGGTGTCCACTCCTCCAGCTCGGGTTGGTCAGGTATATTATAGTTTTCTCAGATCAGAAATGTCCATTGTCCGCTCACATCTCTCAAAGTCTCGTTACAACCGTGTTATTATCCGTTATCAACACAGTTACAACCGTGTTATCATCCGTTATCAACACAGTTACAACCGTGTTATTATCCGTTATCAACACAGTTACAACCGTGTTATCATCCGTTATCAACACAGTTACAACCGTGTTATTATCCGTTATCAACACAGTTACAACCGTGTTATTATCCGTTATCAACACAGTTACAACCGTGTTATCATCCGTTATCAACACAGTTACAACCGTGTTATTATCCGTTATCAACACAGTTACAACCGTGTTATTATCCGTTATCAACACAGTTACAACCGTGTTATCATCCGTTATCAACACAGTTACAACCGTGTTATCATCCGTTATCAACACAGTTACAACCGTGTTATTATCCGTTATCAACACAGTTACAACCGTGTTATTATCCGTTATCAACACAGTTACAACCGTGTTATTATCCGTTATCAACACAGTTACAACCGTGTTATTATCCGTTATCAACACAGTTACAACCGTGTTATTATCCGTTATCAACACAGTTACAACCGTGTTATTATCCGTTATCAACACAGTTACAACCGTGTTATTATCCGTTATCAACACAGTTACAACCGTGTTATTATCCGTTATCAACACAGTTACAACCGTGTTATTATCCGTTATCAACAGTTACAACCGTGTTATTATCCGTTATCAACACAGTTACAACCGTGTTATTATCCGTTATCAACACAGTTACAACCGTGTTATTATCCGTCTATCAATCACAGTTACAACCGTGTTATTATCCGTTATCAACACAGTTACAACCGTTTATTATCCGTTATCAACAAGTTACAACCGTGTTATTATCCGTTATCAACACAGGTTACAAACCGTGTTATTATCCGTTTATCAACACAGTTACAACCGTGTTATTATCCGTTATCAACACAGTTACAACCCGTGTTATTATCCGATTATCAACACAGTTACAACCGTGTTATTTATCCGTTATCAAAACAGTTACAACCGTGTTTATTATCCGTTATCAACAGTTACAACCGTGTTATTATCCGTTATCAACACAGTTACAACCGTGTTATTATCCGTTATCAACACAGTTACAACCGTGTTATTATCCGTTATCAACACAGTTACAACCGTGTTATTATCCGTTATCAACACAGTTACAACCGTGTTATTATCCGTTTATCAACACAGTTAACAACCGTGTTATTATCCGTTATCAACACAGTTACAACCGTGTTATTATCCGTTATTTACACAGTAACAACCGTGTTATCATCCGTTATCAACACAGTAACAACCGTGTTATCCGTTATCAACACAGTAACAACCATGTTATCCGTTATCAACACAGTAACAACCATGTTATCCGTTATCAACACAGTAACACTTGTTATCATCCGTTATCAACACAGTAACAACCATGTTATCCGTTATCAACACAGTAACACTTGTTATCATCCGTTATCAACACAGTAACAACCATGTTATCCGTTATCAACACAGTAACACTTGTTATCATCCGTTATCAACACAGTAACAACCTTGTTATCATCCGTTATCAACACAGTAACAACCGTGTTATCATCCGTTATCAACACAGTAACAGCCGTGTTATCATCCGTTATCAACAGTTACAACCGTGTTATCATCCGTTATCAACACAGTTACAACCGTGTTATCTGTTATTAACACAGTTACAACCGTGTTATCATCCGTTATCAACACAGTTACAACCGTGTTATCATCCGTTATCAACACAGTTACAACCGTGTTATCATCCGTTATCAACACAGTAACAGCCGTGCTATCATCCGTTATCAACACAGTTACAACCGTGTTATCATCCGTTATCAACACAGTTACAACCGTGTTATCATCCGTTATCAACACAGTAACAGCCGTGCTATCATCCGTTATCAACACAGTTACAACCGTGTTATCATCCGTTATGAAGCCATGTTCGTCACAACCATGTACATCATACTCCTCTTATATATCTCTAACATTCGTTAATATTACCAATACATAATTATTACTATTATCGTTATTATCATTATTATTATTATCCTTATCCTTCCTGCATTGTATTTCTCCACTTCTTCCTTCCCGACACTGGGCAATGATGACCCGCACAAATACTGTCACAAACCAATTTATTTTTTTCTCTGTGTCCAAATCACATCTACTATTTCTCAGGTCATCCATGTCTGTCTTTTACTCGCTCGCGTGTTCTTATGTTTCTCCAGCTAATATCATCATTTCTCATGACCTATTCCAGTTTTCCAGTTGGCAACGCATTTTTTCGCCGAGACATTCCAGCTTTCCAGAAACCATTCTAGTTTTCCAGGAACCATTCCAGTGTTTCCGTAACCATTCTAGCTTTCCAAGAATCATTCAAGTTTTTCAGGAATCCTTCGTTTTCCAGGAGCCATTCCAGTTTTCTCGAAACCATTTCAGTTTTCCAGGAACCATTCCAGTTTTCCAGAAACCATTCCAGTTTTCCAGGAACAATTCCAGGTTTCCAGGAACCATTCAGTTTTTGTCAGCATGTGAGGATATGGTCCAACTTGCCTCATGTTCACAGCGACATCATAAATGATTTAGTGTCGTATACTCGTTTTCTATCATACTGGACACTTACTACTAAATTTCGTAATATAATCGTCACTTATGGACAAAATCCGGAAAGGTAATCAGGTCCCGTGACCTGAATGTGGATTACATTTCCAATGCAATACGTGCGTCTGGTCGCGCGGCACCACCTCCTGGTGCCAGTACGTAAGGTAATCTTATATGCCACCCATTACTCTGTGTCTCGCACATAATCCTCATGCGATCCCAGGCATGATTAATGATCGACGTTATTAATCACAATGATCACTAAGTCATTACCAGCGGTACAAGGTAGCACTGTAACCCGGACACAACGTGATAACCATACATGGTGACCTTCCAAAAACCACGATCATGTACAGGAATTTGAAAATAACAAAAATCAAATAAACATGAATAAAGACAAATTATAATGTGGAGTGGCCCTGGGAGCCTCACTCCAAGGGGGGAGAAAGTTCTGGGAGCGTTGAAAAATGTGTAGAAGGCGAGAACGTTATCTCGGAAGGCAAAAATGGGTATGTTTGAAGGAATAGTGGTTCCAACAATGTTATATGGTTGCGAGGCGTGGGCTATAGATAGAGCTGTGCGGAGGAGGGTGGATGTGCTTGAAATGAGATGTTTGAGGACAATATGTGGTGTGAGGTGGTTTGATCGAGTAAGTAATGAAAGGGTAAGAGAGATGTGTGGTAATAAAAAGAGTGTGGTTGAGAGAATGAGTGAGGAAAGATTGACCAAGAGGATGTATGTGTCAGAGGTGGAGGGAACGAGGAGAAGAGGGAGACCAGATTGGAGGTGGTGGAAGGATGGAGTGAAAAAGATTTTGAGTGATCGGGGCCTGAACATGCAGGAGGGTGAAAGGCGTGCAAGGAATGAAGTGAATTGGAACGATGTGGTATACCGAGGTCGACGTGCTGCCAATGGATTGAACCAGGGCATGTGAAGCGTCTGGGTAAACCATGGAAAGTTCTGTGGGACCTGGATGTGGAAAGGGAGCTGTGGTTTCGGTGTATTATATATGACATCTAGAGACTGAGTGTGAACGAATGTGGCCTTTGTTGTCTTTTCCTAGTGCTACCTCGCGCGCGTGCGGGGGGAGGGGGTTGTCATTTCATGTGTGGCGGGGTGGCGACGGGAATGAATAAAGGCAGACAGTATGAATTATGTACGTGTATATATGTATATGTCTGTGTATGTTTATATATAAATGTATACGTTGAAATGTATAGGTATGTATATGTGCGTGTGTGGACGTGTATGTATATACATGTGTATGTGGGTGGGTTGGGCCATTCTTTCGTCTGTTTCATTGCGCTACCTCGCTGACGTCGGAACAGCGACAAATTATAATGAATAAATAAAATAAAATAATATATATATTCAGCCAACAAATAGCATTTTCGATCATTCAAGTATTCTAACAACCGCTACGAGCAAGACTGGCACCAGACTG
Organism: Panulirus ornatus; assembly: GCF_036320965.1. NCBI lineage: Eukaryota > Metazoa > Arthropoda > Malacostraca > Decapoda > Palinuridae > Panulirus > Panulirus ornatus. Next base: position 49,352,470 of record NC_092243.1, read on the forward strand.
GGCTGGAGGCTGCCAGGCGCGTACGACAACGGCTCAAGATGAATACATCATCATACGTCCGCCCGCCATGACACGTACCAATCGTACCAATCAAGTCTTTTGATATTTGGGAAAAATGCTACAGTCAGTCACCAGGGGGCATGACTGCATGACCAGAGGGTTAACAAGCGGTAACGACCCTGACTTTAAAAGTACAAGGTTGTCCGACCGTTAACGAGCGGAACACAGCTCGTGTCAATATATGCATTCCGCCTTCATTTCCCTGCTACTGATTGTAGCGCAGCCTTGAACTGCAAGAACTCCTAGATAATAATAATAATAATAATAATAATAATAATAATAATAATAATAATAATAATAATAACGATAATAATAATAATAATAATAATAATAATAATAATAATAATAATAACGATAATAATAATAATAATAATAATAATAATAATAATGGATTTAAACATTCCTTTAGGTATGACATATAATACACTTCTAAAAAAATTTGGATGAAGTATCATATAAATGATTATCAAATTAAACAATCAGGCAGCTTAGAAAATCTATTATGGACGTGGAGAAAACGGCCTCCACACACACACACACACACACACAGAAAACGTGTGGTAATACCCCACAGGCATCACGTGACCGGGTCCTCCACGCTGGGTTGGGGGTCTGCCAGGCACCAACTGGGTTTCTCTCTGAGTGACCCGGAGTCGCTACCAGGCCTCACACATGGACCACTGATATGATCTCTGGTCACACAACACACGGGGCAAGAGAGAGAGAGAGAGAGAGAGAGAGAGAGAGAGAGAGAGAGAGAGAGAGAGAGAGAGAGAGGGAATGCTGCTGTGGTCATGCGCATGGCGTGTGGACCTCCAGTGTGGAGACAGACGCATGTATATAGTCATGCGCTACGTCGCTAGATCACAGTCAATACAACTGTACTTGGTAAACAATGACAGGATACAGGAGCAAACAAAACAAAAAAAAGGAAGATCTGGCAACCCGATCCTGATCATAATTACATAAATACATGACGCAATGATCATTATTATGATAATACATTATAATTCACAACTAGGAGTATATATATATATATATATATATATATATATATATATATATATATATATATATATTATCCCTGGGGATAGGGTAGAAAGAATACTTCCCACGTATTCCCTGCGTGTCGTAGAAGGCGACTAAAAGGGGAGGGAGCGGGGGGCTGGAAATCCTCCCCTCTCGTTTTTTTTTCAATTTTCCAAAAGAAGGAACAGAGAATTGGGCCAGGTGAGGGTAGTCCCTCAAAGGCTCAGTCCTCTGTTCTTAACGCTACCTCGCTAATGCGGGAAATGGCGAATAGTTTGAAAGAAAGAAAGAAGATATATATATATATATATATATATATATATATATATATATATATATATATATATATATATATATATATATATATATATTATCCCTGGGGATAGGGGATTAAGAATACTTCCCACGTATTCCCTGCGTGTCGTAGAAGGCGACTAAAAGGGGAGGGAGCGGGGGGCTGGAAATCCTACCCTCTTTTTTTTTTTAATTTTCCAAAAGAAGGAACAGAGGGGGCCAGGTGAGGATATTCCAAAAAAGGCCCAGTCCTCTGTTCTTAACGCTACCTCGCTAACGCGGGTAATGGCGAATAATTTAAAAGAAAGAAAGATATATATATATATGTGGTGTCAGGTGGTTTGATCGAGTAAGTAACGTAAGGGTAAGAGAGATGTGCGGAAATAAAAAGGGCATGGTTGAGAGAGCAGAAGAGGGTGTTTTGAAATGGTTTGGGCACATGGAGAGAATGAGTGAGGAAAGATTGACCAAGAGGATATATGTGTCGGAGGTGGAGGGAACGAGGAGAAGTGGGAGACCAAATTGGAGGTGGAAAGATGGAGTGAAAAAGATTTTGTGTGATCGTGGCCTGAACATGCAGGAGGGTGAAAGGAGGGCAAGGAATAGAGTGAATTGGATCGATGTGGTATACCGGGGTTGACGTGCTGTCAGTGGATTGAATCAGGGCATGTGAAGCGTCTGGGGTAAACCATGGAAAGCTGTGTAGGTATGTATATTTGCGTGTGTGGACGTATGTATATACATGTGTATGGGGGTGGGTTGGGCCATTTCTTTCGTCTGTTTCCTTGCGCTACCTCGCAAACGCGGGAGACAGCGGCAAAAAAAAAAAAAATGTATATATATATATATATATATATATATATATATATATATATATATAATGGTCATGTGTTATATTGATTCTCATTAATGAACTTGTATGACCAGATGTGTTGTTACATAGTGCATTCTGTTTCAGTTTTCTCCGCCTATTTATAGTTAACATATCGCCATTTAACATTAAGAAAAAAACAACAGATTATCCAAGTTATTTAACACTGAAACTTTACTGATCGTGGCGTCTTACAGTTGTGGCTCTCTCTCTCTCTCTCTCTCTCTCTCTCTCTCTCTCTCTCTCTCTCTCTCTCTCTCTCTCTCTCTCGGGATAGGGGATTAAGAATACTTCCCACGTATTCCCTGCGTGTCGCAGAAGGCGACTAAAAGGGGAGGGAGCGGGGGGCTGGAAATCCTCCCCTCTCGGTTTTTTTTTTTAATTTTCCAAAAGAAGGAACAGAGAATTGGGCCAGGTGAGGGTATTCCCTCAAAGGCCCAGTCCTCTGTTCTTAACGCTACCTCGCTAATGCGGGAAATGGCGAATAGTTTGAAAGAAAAGAAAAAGATATATATATATATATATATATATATATATATATATATATATATATATATATATATATATATATATATATATATATATATATAATACGACGAATACAAAAACCTGACACAAAACTAATTTCATCACTGGGAAATAAACCTTCAGGAAAACTCTTGATCTGAAATAATTTTCTTGAACGAGAGAGAGAGAGAGAGAGAGAGAGAGCCACAACTGTAAGACGCCACGATCAGTAAAGTTTCAGTGTTAAATAACTTGGATAATCTGTTGTTTTTTTCTTAATGTTAAATGGCGATATGTTAACTATAAATAGGCGGAGAAAACTGAAACAGAATGCACTATGTAACAACACATCTGGTCATACAAGTTCATTAATGAGAATCAATATAACACATGACCATTATATATATATATATATATATATATATATATATATATATATATATATATATATATATATATATATATATATATATATATGAACATTGTCAGTACGTATGTTCCAAACCTGGCTACACCAACACTAATAATAACACACACATTACAACACAGTGAACGAGAAACGTGATCTGTGATAAACGTGTACATAAATGGTCCAACAACAACACACACACACACACACACACACCCACACACATGCTCCCTCGACACTGGAGACACACATCCACGTCCCTCTACCCCCACACCAGCCAATAACAACACGATATAATTCCCACTTCATCCTTTCCTATAAAACTCCCACGTCAGTATAATGTCTCTGGGATCCATGGTGCTCCTGTATGGTCATTTCCATCTTCGCGGGAGGGATAGAGCCAGTTGTGGGTGGGGAGGAGCCTTCTACTTTATTATACTGTCTCCATCTATAGTGGTGGGTGGGGAGGAGCTTTCTACTTTATTATACTGTCTCCATCTATAGTGGTGGGTGGGGAGGAGCCTTCTACTTTATTATACTGTCTCCATCTATAGTGGTGGGTGGGGAGGAGCCTTCTACTTTATTATACTGTCTCCATCTATAGTGGTGGGTGGGGAGGAGCCCCCTGCTTTATTATACTGTCTCCATCTATAGTGGTGGGTGGGGAGGAGCCCCCTGCTTTATTATACTGTCTCC
>NC_092243.1:49363835-49371335 GCF_036320965.1 Panulirus ornatus
ACTGCCGTCTGTCACATGAGACAGTAGTAACACTGCCGTCTGTCACATGAGACAGTAGTAACACTGCCGTCTGTCACATGAGACAGTAGTAACACTGCCGTCTGTCACATGAGACAGTAGTAACACTGCCGTCTGTCACATGAGACAGTAGTAACACTGCCGTCTGTCACATGAGACAGTAGTAACACTGCCGTCTGTCACATGAGACAGTAGTAACACTGCCGTCCTGTCACATGAGACAGTAGTAACACTGCCGTCTGTCACATGAGACAGTAGCAACACTGCCGTCTGTCACATGAGACAGTAGTAACACTGCCGTCTGTCACATGAGACAGTAGTAACACTGCCGTCTGTCACATGAGACAGTAGTAACACTGCCGTCTGTCACATGAGACAGTAGTAACACTGCCGTCTGTCACATGAGACAGTAGTAACACTGCCGTCTGTCACATGAGACAGTAGTAACACTACCGTCTGCCACACGAGACAGTAGTAACACTGCCGTCTGCTGCATGTAACATATTACCTCATATCTCCATGTGTCACCTTCACGTACCCTCACATCTGATGTAATGAGGAGTCGTGTATATTGACATAAGTACATATCTTGTGTATGTATGTATTTGTACATGTGGCATTATGTATTCCTTGTGTCACACGTACCACCAGAGGCGGGGAGACATGTGAGGTGTGGGAGGTGGTGAGGTGTGAAGTGATGATGACTGGTGTTGGATGGGTGACTGACTGGTGGTGTGTGAGGAGAGAGGGTGTGGTGACTGGTGGTGGTTTAGGGAGAGAGGTGTGGATGACTGACTGGTGGTGTGAGGAGAGAGGTGTGGGATGACTGACTGGTGGTGTTAGGACGAAGGTGGTGGATGGACTGACTGGTAGGTGTGAGACGAGAGGTGTGGGATGACTGACTGGTGGTGTGAAGAGGGAGGGTGTGGATGACTGTTGGTGAGATAGGTGAGAACTGACTGGTGGTGGTTGAGGAGAGTGGTGTGATGACTGACTGGTGGTGTGAGGAGAGAGGTGTGGATGACTGGTGGTGTGAGGAGAGAGGTGTGGATGACTGGTGGTGTGAGGAGAGAGGTGTGGATGACTGGTGGTGTGAGGAGAGAGGTGTGGATGACTGACTGGTGGTGTTAGGAGAGAGGTGAGGATTACTGACTGGTGGTGTGAGACGAGAGGTGTGGATGACTGACTGTGGTGTTAGGAGAGAGGTGTGGATGACTGCCTGGTGGTGTTAGGAGAGAGGTGGTGGATGACTGGACTGGTGGTGTGAGGAGAGAGGTGTGATGACTGGACTGGTGGTGTTAGAAGAGAGTGTGGATGACTGACTGGTGGTGTGAGGAGAGAGGGTGTGGATGACTGACTGGTGGTGTTAGGAGAGAGGTGTGGATGACTGACTGGTGGTGTGAGGAGAGAGGTGTGGATGACTGGTGGTGAGGAGAGAGGTGTGGATGACTGACTGGTGTGTGAGGAGAGAGGTGGTGATGACTGACTGGTGGTGTGAGGAGAGAGGTGTGGATGACTGACTGGTGGTGTTAGGAGAGAGGTGTGGATGACTGACTGGTGGTGTGAGACGAGAGGTGTGGATGACTGACTGGTGGTGTGAGACGAGAGGTGTGGATGACTGACTGGTGGTGTTAGGAGAGAGGTGTGGATGACTGGTGGTGTGAGGAGAGAGGTGTGGATGACTGACTGGTGGTGTTAGGAGAGAGGTGTGGATGACTGACTGGTGGTGTGAGGAGAGAGGTGTGGATGACTGGTGGTGAGGAGAGAGGTGTGGATGACTGACTGGTGTGTTAGGAGAGAGGTGTGGATGGACTGGTGGTGTGAGGAGAGAGGTGTGGATGACTGACTGGTGGTGTTAGGAGAGAGAGAGGTGTGGATGACTGACTGGTGGTGTTAGGAGAGAGGTGTGGATGACTGACTGGTGGTGTGAGGAGAGAGGTGTGGATGACTGACTGGTGGTGTTAGGAGAGAGGTGTGGATGACTGACTGGTGGTGTGAGGAGAGAGGTGTGGATGACTGACTGGTGGTGTTAGGAGAGAGGTGTGGATGACTGACTGGTGGTGTGAGACGAGAGGTGTGGATGACTGGTGGTGAGGAGAGAGGTGTGGATGACTGACTGGTGGTGTGAGGAGAGAGGTGTGGATGACTGACTGGTGGTGTGAGGAGAGAGGTGTGGATGACTTACTGGTGGTGTGAGGAGAGAGGTATGGATGACTGACTGGTGGTGTTAGGAGAGGTGTGGATGACTGGTAGTGTGAAGCGAGAGGTATGGATGACTGGTAGTGTGAGGAGAGAGGTTCAGGTGTGTGGATGACTGGTAGTGTGAGGAGAGAGGGTCGGGTGTGTCAGCTGTGGTCCGGCCACCAGCTGGACTACACACAACGTAGTAAACACACCAGTCCGCAGCCTTGATTAACGCTGCCGTTCTTCTGTTTATCATCACTATGTATCATCACTATGTATCATCACTATGTATCATCACTATGTATCATCATACTGATCATCAGTACTTCTACTATCACCCATATCATCATTATCATTATTATCATTATTATCATTATCATTATCATCATTATTATCATTATCATTACGTAGTAGCTGCCTTGGTGTCGGGTGGGGTATTGAGAACAGGACAGGAAGCCATCAATGCAGTGGCTGTCAAGTTTCCCTCCCGTCTCATACCACACACGCGGGGGAGGTTGTTACAACTCACTCCACAACGCGACAGTCTCTCAGACCTCCACGTAACTCGTGACGCCTGGTAAATCCACCCGGTTCTTGAAGCTGTATCATAAGTTCCCTCAATCCATTGAGGACAGACGGTGACGTAAACCACTCACGTATCTCGTACGTGCGTCGGAGCCGTGCACCGGGACCGGGAGCGGGTGGGGGGGGGGGGGGTTGGAAACCCGCCCCTCCTCCTATTTTCCTTCTTCAGGAGCAGGAAGAGTACCACCACACGAGGACTGCTCCTCCCTGGCCAGGCTGTGGTGTCTGGATGTGTCTGGATGTGAGACAGGAGGAGGACAGGTGGCATCTTCGGTTCCTGGATGACCCGTCTCTGGCTGAGAGTAATCTCACGAGGGTGGGTGAGGGAGGGCACAATGGTTTGGTAATGTTCCGTCGGGTTAGTGTGAGGACAACAACCAAGAGAAAAGAGATGGCACGTCAGATGAATGAGGAGTTGTGGCACCGAGTCAGTGTGTGTGTGTGTGTGTGTGTGTGTGTGTGTGTGTGTGTGTGTGTCAGGACGTGAGCTGCAGACTGGTGTGGGGTAAGGAGGGTGGGTGATAAGACTGAAGCAGAGGGAGGAACGCTTCCTGGGAGCAGAGGTCGGTGAATGCTTAAAACCATTCGCACGTCTGGGATCAAGTTTTCGTGGTGGCTGATTGGAATGCAAGAGTGAGGGATGTGGAGACTGAGGGTATAAATAGGGGGTCATGGGGTAAGTGTTTCTTAGAAACAGTCTGTCGAAGTGTGTGCTGAAAAATGATTGGTGACTGGGAACTATTTGCTTATAAAAAAAAAAATGTATATACAAAGGTATATGTGGGTGAATGAGGTTGAAAGTCAACAGGCATAAGTGGATTATGCGTTAAGTGACAGGCACACACAGAAGTGGCTGTTGATGTGAACGTGTTGAGTGAGGTGGCAGACTGGGTGTTTGATCATTTCCTGATAATGACGAGTGAGAAAGGAAATGACATGCGTGGGAAAGAAGTGGTGCGAGTGAGTGAGCACAGGATGAGACATGGGGAGGTGGTGAAAAGTAAAAGGTATTTAAGTAAGCATTGATGAAACGTGAGGGTTTATTAGTGTCCAGTAAAGGGAAGATGACGCGTGGATATGTAATGAGTGTTGGAACTAGGAAGTTAAATGCCCAGTGAGACAGAAAAGAGAGAGGTGTGTGGACGCTGTCTGCAGGGAATGAGCGCAAGTGATTGGGTGACGTACAAGAGAAAGCTGCAAAAGGTGATGAGAAAATTACAGGAGCTGAAAGAAATGGCAAAAGAGAACTGATATGAGAGAGGATCGAACTTCAGGGAGAATAAGAAAATGCTTCAGAAGGTGAAGAGAACAAGAGAAAAAATGCGCAAGGAAACAGAAGAGGAATGGCCCAACCCACTTACATACACATGTATATAACATTGTTGAAACCTCTATTCCTTCAAACATACCCATTTTTGTTCTCTGAGATAATGTTCTCGCCTTCAACACATTTTTCAACGCTCCCAGAACCTTCGCCCCCTCCCCCCACCCTCTGACTCACTTCCGCTTCCATGGTTCCTTCCTCTGCCAAATCCACTCACAGGTATCTAAAACACTTCATTTCCTCCAGTTTTTCTCCATTCAAACTTATCCGATTAACTTGTCCCTCAACCCTACTGAACTTAATAACCTTGTTCTTACTCAAATTTACTCTCAATTTTCTTCTTTCATACACTTTACCAAACTCAGTCACCAACTTCTGCAGTTTCTTACCCGAATCAGCCATCAGCGCTGTATCATCTCCGAACAACAACTGGCTCACTTCCCATGCCTTTTGATCCACAAAAAACTGCATATTTGCCCCTCTCTCTAAAACTCTTGCATTCACCTCCCTAACCACCCCATCTATAAATAAATTAAACAACCATGAAGGCATCATACACCCCTGTCGCAAACCGACATTCACTGGAAACCAATCACTTTCCTCTCTTCCTACTCGTGCACATGCCGTACATTCTTGGTAAAAACTTTTCACTGATTCTAGCAATTTACCTCCCACACCATATACTCTTAAAACCTTCCACAAAGCATCTCTATCCACCCTAACATATGCCTTCTCCAGATCCATAAATGCTACATACAAATCCATTTGATTTTCTAAGTATTTCTCACATACATTCTCCAAAGCAAACACCTGATCCACACATCCTCTACCACTTCTGAAACCACACTGCTCTTCCCCAATCTGAAGCTCTGTACATGCCTTTACTCTCTCAATCAACACCCTCTCTTATGTTCAAGTATGGGGAAAACACCTCAATATTCTTGGGCCGTACCATTGCAGCAGTCGTTAATGGAATGACTCTGCCCCTCCCTACTTTACACACTTCATCTCACCTTCCATCCATTTCTCCTTCCCAATACTCGTTGTCTTTCTCGTACTGACAACATGTCCTCTCTCAATGCGGACCTGAGCAGCATACCTTACGAATAACCTGGTGAAGTCTTCTGGGGTCTTCACCTCCGTAGCCCGGAGTGGGCGCAAGTCCCTGGATCGAGTCGTTGGTCGAGAAAGCTGTTGGAGGTCCACATAGCCCCTGCAGCTGGCTGGTGAGGGACACTGCAGGTACTTGCTCAATACAGACACAAGAATGAGGAACAAGATGGGTGCAAGTACAGTGCCTTGTGGGACTGAGTTTTTCACTATGGAGCCATGCAGTAGGGATGGCATGGTTTACGTGTTGTAAGAGTCGGCTGGCCGGGTATGGGTCTTGTGTCGATGGTACCTGCTATGTGTACACTGGAGCATTACTATCTATGATGTCTGTTGGATCAATAATGTTCGGTGTGGTGTTTTGGCTCGTACATTACCATACATATTACCGTGTTACAATCTCCTGGCTGTCATCTGTAACATTATCTTCTGTTGTGAACGGGTCATTGGAGTCTGTGGTCCTGGATTGGCGTTTTGTATACGAGTAGGAATATTTTTGAGTTGTTTCATGAATGATTCTTTCCTCATGTTGTTTTTCTTGTGTTTCGTATGACATGATCCGCTTATGGTGTGTGTGTGTGTGTGTGTGTGTGTGTGTGTGTGTGTGTATGTGTCCCATGAGTCACGTGATAGGTTTTGTATCGTGTGTGGGGTCAACTGTGGCTTCTGTAGGTCTGCAAGTCATTTTCGCCTCAGAGTGGGGAAGCAGCAACCAAGTGTAATAAACTAGTGCTATAAGGCTTTCCATAATGCTATCTAATAATAACATAAACAATAACATAAACAATAACATAAACCCTTGGGACACAATAACATAAACAATAACATAAACCCTTGGGACACAATAACATAAACAATAACATAAACCCTTGGGACACAATAACATAAACAATAACATAAACCCTTGGGACACAATAACATAAACAATAACATAAACCCTTGGAACACAATAACATAAACAATAACATAAACCCTTGGGACACAATAACATAAACAATAACATAAACCCTTGAGACACACCTTTACCCTCCATATCATCTACGAATCCGAAATAATCACTATCACAATCTCTGCTTCCCGAGAGGTGGGAGCATTGTATACAGAGGGGGACATGGTCCACATAAGGGTGGTTGTATTTAGCCCAGTTTAGAGTCCTGCTCACACATCTGGGGTGGATCTCCCTCCGCCTCTCTGTTACCTGGAGTGAAATCTAATGCTTTCAGTTCATCAATTCTCCTGGCATCACCTCTCTCCAACCCTCTTTATATGCCGCATTGTTGCTGCTCTCTCTCTCTCTCTCTCTCTCTCTCTCTCTCTCTCTCTCTCTCTCTCTCTCTCTCTCTCTGTTCTATAGGCACCTTCTTCCCTGTGACATATTCTTTTTCTCTCTTCGTCTTCCTCTCTTCCTACAATCTCTCTCATTTCTAGTCAGTTCTCAATACAGCCGAGGAACCCTGAAAAATCTTTCTTGTTATCTCTCTCCTTCCTCTGGGACGCCCTTTGACTGTAGCCCACTGCGCCCGTGCCACGTCGGCTACTGCTGCAGAGGTGTACGGCAGAAGGGGACTGGGAGGGTGGTGGCATGGACGAACAACGAGGCTCTCCCTGGCGTAGCGGTTAGCGTTGCTGACGACCATGATCAACTTGTCAATAAACTGGCTACCTAACTTGATATATTTCATCGCATCCAAGTTAAAGTACCCTGGATCTCCCATTGATAAATCCCTTAAGTTGGCAAAGAAATCATTTAACAGACTTTAACCCAAATCTCTCCTGACACCAAGAATCTTTTAGTTCCCCCTTATAAAGATAATTTTACATTACTTCCAAGGTTGCTTAAATCCTTTAATGTAAATGTAGTATTCAGCAATAACAGTACTAAAAAGAATATCATAATCAAAGGATCACCAGAAACTTTCTACAGGCTGTGTTTACAGAATCCCTTGTAAAAGCTGTAATACGTTTTACGATGGACAGACTGGTAAGGATCTTTCTGTTACACTTAGGCAACATAGATATAGTATAAGAAAAGGACAAGAATCAAATGCCTTGTTTGATCATGTTAAAACTTTCGACCATCGAATTGACTGGAGTAACGCTAATTCAGTTATTAACTGTAACTTATATACCACGAGAAATACAACTGAATCATCTGTCATTTAATACACAAAGAATAGTAACATCAATATCAGTGAAGGACCATACAGACTGGATAGCTCTGTCGTAGGCAAAAATTTGTCAATTGTTCTCTTTCCTGTCCACATAATAAAATTCTATGA